>NW_010099868.1:0-9202 GCF_000699245.1 Pterocles gutturalis | reverse complement strand
CCCCTCGTCCCCATCCCGCCTGGATCCCATGTCCGCAGCCCCTGCCCCTGCTGCCGGACCCAGCAGCAGCCAGTTTTATTTCCACTAACTCATAATTTCAGGGAGCAGTTGCAAAGCTGGCACCCAAGACGCCTGACGAGGAGCGCTGAGACTCACATCGATAACTGAATATTGTCTGTGGGCTTTTGGGAAGCAGTTACAGGCTGTGTGGAAGGAACTGCAAACCCTTCTGGTCTGGGGAGCTGTAGGTTTGCTTTCTCTAGTGCTCTTGTTGCTGCTTTCCCTTCTCTCTCTATTTTAGTCAAGCCAGTGCACCTTTGTGCAACAGCATCCTTCACAGACAGTGTCAAAATGTGTGTCAGAGCATTTAAGCACATTGAGTAGATCTAATAATGTTATTCTGTCACCATGCTTTAGTCAAACTGGAGGAAATTCTGTGTTAAACAAACCCTTGATTTCAAATGATATTTGAAGGATGAGGAAGAAAAGCTTTTTTGGAATGGTAAAGACTTTTATTAACTCATGCCACTCCTATAAAAGTATTAGAATTCAGTGCACATCACTGAGCTAAGAAAATAATATTGCATCTCTATGGCAACCAGCAATGAGCAGCATATTGACCGTCTCTCAAGACACAGGGAATTGCATTATTCTTGCATTACAACGGTTTCTCCTTAGAGCATGCCTTGTGCTTACATTTCTTTAAGATTAAAAAAAAAATATAAATAAGAATTGTGAATCACCAACCTTCCAGCCAAATGTTTGAAGCAGGAAGCATTAATTTTATTTCCTGTAGCTCCTGCTTTGCACAGAAGAACTGTGACTTCATTCATACAATCAACATTTATCTACACAATTCCCAAGGATGCTTGCATGATGAAAGCATGAAACTAAGGCAAACTGCTTCTCTTCCCCTTTCATCTGTGATCATCTACACTGTTCACATCTCCCCAGCTGCTACAACACCGAACCATCACATCTGATGCTCCTCTTTAACTCAAAATTTATCTCAATGAAAGGAAGTGTGCATTTCACAAAGGAAACGGCTCTGCTATAAACGAGAAAAAGATAGAGGACGTTGTAAAGAAAAAAGGTGGCAGAGCATGAATGAGGCACAGAGATGAGGTGTGGAGAAATGTGCTTGCTCTGCCCAGAGAAATACAGCAAGCAGAAAGGAGAGCAGGCAGAGAGCAACACGCTGGGAGAGGCAGGCACCGACCACACAGCCGCGGAAATCCAGCTCCAAAGTCCATTCAATGCTTTTCAGAAGCTTCACGGCAGCAGAGAAGTGCTCACTCATTCACTAATAATGTCCTTCAATATTCTTGGGACTCTTTGGCCAGACACAATGACATTGGGCTCACTCTGCCCAGTTGCAATATTGAAGCCCTGTCAAAGGCAGCACAGTGTTCTCCAGCTCTTTACACAAGCACCTCAATAAAGCTTCAAGCTTTAGGGCATGAGTTACCCACCAAGTAAAGGCAACTATTCTGTTTCTGACTATTTCATGGTTTTTGTCCATTTCTCAAAGACGTATCAACCCAGGAAAGATGGTGCCGGAATAGGATTGCAGCTTGTGAGTGTGGCATATTCCCTCCTCTTTCCTGTCCTGGTTCTGCACAGGAAAATTCGGTGGCTTCTGACCACATTTAAAATGGGTTATGCTACAGAACGCGTCCCAGAAAACCGAGAGGCAAAGAGCATCGTTTCAGTGATGAAGTAAGAAAAGTGACCAAGTTACATTTAAAATGGGTTATGCTACAGAACGCTTCCCAGAAAACTGAGAGGCAAAGAGCATCGTTTTAGTGATGAAGTAGGAATAGTGACCAAGTCAAAAAAACATTTGGCAATGCTGAAAAAATGGCAACATGGACCATAATTACACGCCTTCAAATCCAGATGAGTGAGATGGTCCTTACTGCCGCAGCCCACCAGCAGAGGACAGGAGAAGCTGCTGGAGCTGCCTGCAGCAGCAGAGCCACGGGCAGTTTTAGGCAGCCGGCAGCAACGCTTCGAGACAAGTGAAGGGCAAAGCCCGTCGTATTAGAATTCAGGGAAACTTCTGCTCTGTATCGGTCTGATTTGATAGTTGGTTTAACTTATTTTGTGCTCATCCAGCACTCTGTGGCTGAAATTTGTGTTCCATGTTCTCAGACAGCAGATGACCTACTTTTCTTGCATTATTATTCCTGGTGTAGGCAGCCTGCCTCCCCGGGGGTGGAGGAGGAGTGCTGGTGGTGTGTTTGTGGAGGTTACACAGCTGGGACTTGGTTGGTGGCTGATTTGGAGAGGAAAGGGGCAGAGCTTTCAGTAGGGTTTCAGGGGCTGTGAAAGCGTATTCAGTCTGTGATGCTCTGCCTCTGCCCCGCCACGGGAAAGTCTGTTTCCAGAGGGGGTTAAAGCAAAAATGAGGAATTACTCAAGAGCAGAAGAGTAAGCAAACTGCCTGGCAGAGGTGGGTGCTGGCGAAGGTGTGAAGGGTGGGAGGAGCGGGGGAAGGAGGTTTGAGAGTGGGCGGCCAAGGGGAAGGCACAGGGGATGTGAGAGCCCCCGGGTGCCTACGGGGAGTGGGCGTGCAGTGGGAGACAGGCTTTGGAGAAAGGATGGAAGGAAGGCTGTCAGCAAATGTGTTAAATGCATGAGGGAGAGGAGAGAATAAGAAACCAAAGGACAATATGCCTGAAAAACGATGGTTTTGCCAGCATAGGCAGGTGGGTAGCTTCAATTCACCTCTTACGCACGTGAGCAACCCCAGCTGCTTTTGGGTGAACATGGCTCTAAAGGAGACAGTGCTTGAGACCTCGCTGTGTGAGAGCAAGCCTTCATCCCAGCTGAATGTGAGACATCATCAAAATCAGCTTGTGGTGTCCGATAACCAAACCAAGGAACCCCCACAAAAACACAGGTCGCGCACAGGCGGGTGAGGAATGCCCTAGGCAAAGGGAGGATTTCTGCAGTCAGAGAGCGGTATCAGGAGGTCAGGCAGACGAAGGAGAAGACCTGGGAACATACCTCAGAGAGAAAACAAAGTAAAGAAGCTTTCAGGCTGAAGAGCTGTCTGGGGCAGGAGTAGGACCTTTTTTCCATCTCTTTGGAAAAAACCAGCCCATTTGCATGTTCTTTGTAAGTAACAGAGTTTACTTCAAACACTTCAATCCATCATTTTAATTGCCTGACAGAGCAGAGCCCAAATAATAGCTAACTTCGCTGGCCAAAGCAAACAATGAGTTATTCTTCTCTTTCTTAATGCATCTGCACAACCTTCCTCCGCAGCCCTTTGGGCAGTCTGGGGAAAGGCTTTTGCTGCTGCTGTAACTGAAGCAAGATGCTTACAACCAACCCCGGAGTCAGGCAGCTGTAAAAGCGGAGGAAGGAAGGGATGGTTTTGCCTTGCAGCTGGAAAAGCCCATGGCCCGCAGGGAGCTGCATGTCCCCTGATAGCCTCCGGCTCCTTTCCTGCATTTTGCATGTTTGCACATTGAAATGCATCGGCATTAATGAGATTTGATGAAAACTATTCCCTTTAATACGGCAGCTGAAAGTAATGAAACACCTCTCTGTAAAGGTCTGGTTTGAAATTCCGCATTGCCTTTCTGATAGAGGTAGAGAAAGGGAATGAAAAATTATATGAACAATAATAATTGAAAGCTCCTTAGTCTAACCCTGTCTTCTAACACCGGCCTCTCAGCCCACAGGCAAGCCAGCAGGCCCTGCCACAAGACAGCACTCCAGTATGTCACACACTGTCTCACATGTTTTGTGTACAACTTCTTGAGCAATATGAGAGCTGATTACAGCTATTAGAAAAATGCCCCGTAGTGATGCACCTAGTAATGGCAAAACCGCTTTTGAACATTTTCCCTTCACTTAGAGATGGCTTGACTAGTTCTCAGAACAAGAAATCAAATGGCATTATTGTTGGAGAGCAGAGAGAGAGAAAACACCCCCAGCAAGAAGAAGGGGAAATGGCCACTTGTTCCCACCGCATCCACTGAGCAGGTGGAAGACCCCAAATATCCTGCCACTGAAGGAGAAAGGCAAGAGGTATGGCGTGCCTCTACTTTGTAACTTCAATTATTTCACACTAACCAGCCCCAGATGAACAACAGTGAGGATATTTCATGAGCTAATTGATCATTTGTGACCCTTCAACACTAGGGAAGAACCAGCGCTGCTTGCCGGAAAGCTCACACTCGAGCTGCCGTCCTCAGAGACCAATAAACACTTTGGCAAAATTTAAGATAAGAAGACATTTCACCTAATTAACAGGCAGAGAAAATGTCACCAGCTCCTCACCTAACCAGAAACTTGTCACGAACAGTCAGTTTCATGTCTTGATTTACTGAAGAGGGGTCCAAAATGTATTCAGGTATTCCGTATTCCTGCCTGCTACGGGAAAACTGCCCCATAGAAACCAGAGGATGGCATCGTTAGCATAGCCCCAGCTGCAAAGAAAAAACTTGGGTTTTGCACAGCAGTGAGAGTGGCTGCTTGCTGTTTATCATCCTGCAAGGAACCCATGTCTGCTACAATAAAGGCCGATGAGAATTACATTAACATCAAAAGAAGCGAAGCTGAGCCGTACAAGCCTTCATCAAAGGAGTGAAGCAGGCGGGTAATCGTGTGCTCAAAATGAGTCAGGTCTCTGCTTCTTCACCGCGGGCTCAGGCGCTCTCTGCTCGTGTGCCCAGCCCAGAATTGACCAGCACGGGGGGATTCCTACCTAGACCCCTTCTCATTTCTGTATTTCCCCCCAAAAAAGAAGCAATGCAACCCTTGCAGCATCTGCACTGTCATTTGCCATTTGTTCCTTATCCGTGGGAATAATTAGCTTGAACACTGACAGCCCCTTGGTGGGAATAAAGGGACGATCCCCTGTCTCCTAGCACAGAGCAGAAGTTCATTAGTTTGCATGAATTCCCCATAAAATGTGGATGCATATACAGCATATGGCCTTGTTATGTTTTTCTCCCCAAACAGATAGCAAAAAAAGTGTATTTTTGTTGATCATTTTCCAGTATAAATTTGATTGGGAGTAGGAACATTTTTTTTTAAATGAACTGTGTATTCTGCATCTGTGCTTCATGCGTTAAAGAGAAAATTCAATCATTTCTGTGTAATTGTTTTATTTACACCAGTTTAACCACAAAATAAATGGCTACAATAATCTTCTTCTGAGTAAGAAATTATGCAGTTCACACCAGGAGGGTAATCAGCAATGAAAAAAAGTAATGTTTTCCTGACAACGCTGGAAATTCATGAATGCTTCTTTGATGGGCAAGAAACCAAATGTTAAAATTACCTCAAGCCACTTGGCATGACAAAATAACAATGTTTTAGTCACCCTCCCCTTTGTCTTTTCTCTTCAAGCAAGCGCAGGCCAGGTGATTAACTCACGCTGGAAAGCCTGGCCCGAGGAGCAGACGGTCCTTCCCCCGGACCCAGCCCAGCATGCAGAGGTCTCAGGGATGCACGGCAGTTCTCTCGTAGGGTTTGAAGTAGCAAAATCGCTGAAGGCTCCTGGCGAGAGAAAACCTGAATGTCAGTTGTATCTCTTATAAACGGAATTTGGTAAGAGAAGGGTTTGACTGGGCACCACATAATGATATTTTGTCTAATTAACATGCTCTGGAGGAAGCGAGCACGGCCGGAGCAGCACTGTCAGAGCCCCGTAGCGGTGGTGCCTGGCTGTCGGCGTGACCCCTCGTTTCTGTACTGCCCGTGGAGCGAGTACAGAGGATGACTACCCTGCTTTTCCAATTACCTTTTAAAACAGCCACTGATTGGGTGCTGACATGTAAGGGCAACTCTATAAACTCTTCTTGCATCTTCAGAATGGCACCTGAGCGTTTCCCAGGATGCGCCAAAGGGACTCCAGGCTGGGCAAGAGGGTGAATCCCAGGAAGCTGGCTGCCCGCCCCGTGCACAGGGCTCTGGGGAGAACGCTGGGACCACGACCCCCCCTGAAGCAGACGCTAGCTGGGATGTGCCAGAGCCCGGCCGTGAGGATGCATGCAGGTAAGTAGCACAGACAATTGCATCTTAGTGCAACGTCAGGAGCCTTCTGCCTCCAAACCAGTTGTCAGCACTGGGAAAACAGGGCTGCACGTGCTGGATCCAGCCTCAGGAGAACACCACTGAGACCCCGGGAGGTACCAAGCACAGTGTCGGAGATGGCAGAGCCGGGCTCATGGGGCTGGTGCAGCCTTTGGAGCACACACAACATTTGTACAAGGTGAGCAAGCTGGTGCTGCTCCAGCTTATTGAGCGCTGGGGCTCCAAACCTATGCAGACGCTGCCAAAAAGCTAAAATCCTGATGGATCTCCAGGCATCCAGGGCAGCGCTGGCACAGCCAAGCTGAAGCTGAGCATCCCTCTGGAAGCGCAGGGCACAGCACAGCTCCGAAGCAGCCTTTCATCAGCACATCTGCTGCATCAATAAATGTTTGACTTAATACAGAGGAACAAGGAGTATTCCTTTCTGGGTCTTTTTTGCTAGAAAATATGCTAGCTACCTGGGAAGGACCTGTGCAACCAGACAGAGATTACCTAAAATAACCCATCCAGGAATGTTTAATAATGTTTCTGCCCAGCAAGAGTCTCCTTTTGTTGAAGGCCAGGATAGTGTTCTGCAAGCATGGAGGAGAAGGTCAGAAATCTGCAGATGCCCATGGGGATGAGGGAAACGGCAAAAAAAGGGACACCGTGACCTCTTGTGACACCTGTGCCGAATGTCCTGCACCGCTTCTTCCAAAGCAGCACCTGCCCAAGTGCCGCCGCTGAGGCTGCAGCAGGAGGTGACACCGTCCCACAGACGGGAACATGCAGTGCACAGAGGCACCAAGGCAAGGTGGGCACGTGCACGGTTCCTGCGTGCCAGTGCTTCCCAGTGCCCTTCTCAAGGAGGTCTGATGGCTTTGCTTTGCTTTCAGCTTCCAAAGAACACCTCCTAATGAGAACCAAGAGAAATCAATACAATTAGTAGCTGTAAAACTAATTCAGCAATATTATGACCTTGGCAATCCTACTTGCCTGAAGTGGATGGGTTAGATCCAACACTTCAATGACTTCGAGCGTTTCCTTAGCAGAGCAGAGAGCAGTGCTGCAGAACAGAGCTAGCTGAGGGATGTGCACAGTGCCAGTGCCTCGACAGCTATAAAAAGGTTTCCATCTGCTTTGTTAAAATAAGGTTGTTTACTCAAAACGCCTTTGAAGCAAGGACAAGGAGTAGTACAAATGGCTCCAGAAAAGGAGCACCGCTATTTTAATAAATCTGGACGGAAGTGAAGGTGATGAGAAATGCTGGTGATTACACTGGAACCATGCAGATGGGGGGGACTGCGTTGGTTTTGATGTCCCTGCAAAGAGCAGCTTTCAGGCCAGAATTTGTTTTTGCCGACAGTGCCAGCACAGGCTTCAGCATCCATCCCACCCAGCAGGACCTTGCTTATTTGAAAATACACATCGTGTCCTGTGGGGAGTGAAGGTACTTACCATAAGTAAAGATGACAAACTGGCCAGCTGCCACAGATCACAGCTGGAGGAGCTCTCTGCTAAAAACCTCTGGTTTCGCCACCAAGGATCCTGGACCCAAAGCCGGCTGCAGTGCAGCTCAGGTGTGTTTCCAACTCCCACCCTCAGCAGGGAGCCTGCTCCTAAGAGCCTGGCAGGTTGGGCGCCGAATAAGCTGGCCTGTCACATGGGATAGGTACTCCTGTAGCTGTAGGAGAGTGGCAAGGCTTGTTCAAGTGCATCGCAGGCAAAGAGCATGATTTCAGATGCAGAAGGCATCTGCCTCATTGTCATCTGTCAATATCTGCTTCGTTGTCATCAAACCTGGCCCCAGCACACCCCAGCACATTCCCAGCACATTCCCAGCACACCCCAGCACACCCCAGCACAGCCCCAGCACACCCCAGTACACCCCAGCACAGCCCAGCACAGCCCCAGCACACCCCAGCACAGCTCCAGTTCACCCCAGCACAGTCCCAGCACACCCCAGCACAGCCCCAGCACACCCCAGCACAGCTCCAGTTCACCCCAGCACAGTCCCAGCACACCCCAGCACAGCCCCAGCACATCCCCATCACAGTCCCAGCACACCCCAGTACACCCCAGCACAGCTCCAGTGCACCCCAGCAGTTTCTTTGCTGTTTCACTCTTACATTTGCTGTTTTACATATTCAACTTGTTTTATGCTTAGGCAAAATAAATTAATCAGTAGGCCTGCAAAGAAAACATTGCTAATTGAAAGATAAATACGCTCCAGAGAAACCTCCTCCAGGAAAGAGAGCTGACAAAATAGGAAATAGCAGGAGAGGAGTAACACATCACTGGGAGAATAAAAATAACAGAAACATCAACAGTGTGGTAATAAAAACAAATATATCCAAACATTAAGTGACCCACATAACCATTCAGAAATCATCACTTTTTCATTATTTAGGACAAAAAAAGTGCTCAATACCTACCTGCAGGGAAACAAACTCTATTCTAACCTAATTTTAGCAGATGAGCGTGTTACATACCCCATTTTAGATCGGCAACAGTTAAATCAATGAAAAACTGAATTAGTGGCAATTACAAAAAGTGAGGGATTCACTGCAAGGTTATTTCTTTCACCTGCTCTCCTCCAAACAGGAACGTACCAGTTCAGCTTCATTTTTTCGAGACACTGATACTTTCATTTTCAATTTTTCAGTCCTGCCAGTGGGTTTTTGCATACAGCTCATGAGGTGTTTGCACAGATGAAAGGTATTGTTAAATATTTTGCTGACTTAGGATTATTATCTAGGGTCAATGGGGCAAAGCACCTGGATTCATGCCCCTCCACGCTTTCCTAGGGCAGCACTTGGTGAGAGGCAGCCAGGACCCCTCAGCCCTGCAGTGCTTGCTTTGCGCAGAGCTCATGCTGTGCAAGACGAGCTGTGATTCCCTGTAGGGCTCTCACCAGCACACATGTGGGCGAGGGTCCTTGATAAGATATTGGACAGAGAGGGGGGTTCAGCACCTATTTGAGAAATATGGTTTTAATCCGTACCTTAAATAACATAGGACAAACATCCAACACAAAACTCAACGTGCTAGAATAGAGTTCTCTGCCAGTTTTTGAGTTTCCAGCACCTGCTACAGAAACAGAAGGATTGTTCATAAAACATCCATGACAAAAAACTCAACTTCATAGAATCATAGAATGGTTTGG
>NW_010099867.1:17483-35037 GCF_000699245.1 Pterocles gutturalis | reverse complement strand
GAAGACCGAGGTGAAGAACTCATTCAGTTCTGCTGGTTCACCCTTGTGCCAAAGCTGACAACTCTTATTAACCTCATGAAGCTAACGAGGCAATAGAGCATCTCTGATAAGTGAAGTAATGTCAGAGAAGGAAGTCTGGATATCTAAGACTTGTGTGTTCTAACAATTCTAGACAGAAGTTTAATCACAAGATAAGACACATCTAAACAGTATCTAATAGGTGAGCTTTCAGTTTTGAGCACTTTACATGGATTGGCTCAGTTAAACAGCCCATCTCAGATCTTATTAGGGATTTAAACAGTTTGTCCTATTTATGCAAAAAAGAAACATCTTTTTTTCTCTGTCAAGATAGTATTTTTTAAAAAATTACTTCGTATACAGGAAACAACATGGTTAATTTAGATGGCTTAACATAGTTAATTTAGAGGGGTTACAAAAAGTTCCTTGACCAGATTAACCATTCTTCAATGATTTACATTTATAAGACTTCACTCAATTGTATTTATCCAAATCCATCATCTTTTCTCACACGCTTTTTGTGCTTGTTATTCCACCACTTCAGTTAAGTGGTTCATTCTCAAGTGGGATACAGTTCTTCTGCAGGACACAAAATTAAAACACACCTGGAGTGCCAGATTGGATTAGCCTCCTTAGAGCACCACTACTCATGTGGGAAAACCAGGAGGCAAAGCTGTATTTTAACTGTCAGATATGGATGCTTTTGCATTCATATTAACTGCCAGAATGGGAAAGAGGAATGATTTAATAGTCTAGAGTTTGAGATTGTGTAGAAATAATAAAAGGTATCAAATCTGTATTTATACTACTGCCTATGTGAGGAGACACAGGTTGGGATGTGTGTTTTGTGTGGCATCTAATTTTTTCCAGTCTCTTATTCACCTGTCTGTATATCAGTTTCAATAAAGCTTCAGTTTTTCCTTGCCCAGCTGCTCAGGACTAGCTCTGAACAGGACCGACAGTAAATACACCAAACCGCCTTTTCCTTTTAACCACTACTTTGTCAAGAACTGAAAGAAACAAGTGCCAGTGTCAGATAATGTCAAAGCACGCAGAAGAGCAAGCTTTCATCTGCTCATTTGGCAGGGTGGCTGCACCACTAGTGTGTAGTGCCATCCTACTGCCTTTACTTCCCCCAGCCCCTTTGCAGCTAAACATATTCCAATCTTGGTTTGTATTGCATTGTGTTGAACAAAACATTCTGAGGGTAACACAAGAAATCTGACATTACACAGTGTTATAAAATCCCATTTGTATGAAAGCCGATATTTAATGGATAAAATCATGCTCTAGTGCACATCTAACGAAACTACTGATTTCAGAAAACTATTCAGCTAACAACCATACACTAAAAGGTTTGTTTGTATTATTTAAATGAAGAAGAAGCACAGTAAGCAGCAGAGAGAGTATTAAAGACCAGCTACCTAGCTGACTGAAACACCTGTAATGACCAATGTTACAAAAGACACACGAAGAGACCTACTGCTTGCAGGCAGAAACCTTCTCAAATGCTTAATACTGTTTTCCAGTAGTCATGCATCCAATATTCTTTGGATAAATGGAAGCATTAGTGCAGGAGGGGAAGCAGAATCAGGTCATTAATGATGTATTGTTTATACTTCACACTAATGGGAAAAATTGAGAAAGAGCTACATATTTGCATATAGAAGCAGGTAAGGCCTTTTGGAGTATTTCTGTGACTGGAATACTAGGTGAGACATCTTAGTCCTTTGGCCAGTACAATTTTCTTCATAAACCTCCATATACAAGGTGAATTGAGATTACCAAGCTTGTAAAGGGAATATGGGAAGATCAGTTTCAAAGTAAACAGCAAGCAAATTTAATATGACTCAATGTGAGTGGATGCCCCCCAATTAAACTCATCAACCAAGATACAGGCTAAAAAAAGATAAAGTGATTCAAAGTAAGCTTTAACCGAATACTCAGTAAAAGGAGTCAGAAGGTACCTGTTTTCTATAGATTTATCTTTACATTCTATATTTTGTAATTTCCTAAGCAAGGGAACTGCTCAGATTTTAACAGCACAGCACAAAAGCTGAATGGTAGCAAGACAGGAGCACCATATTCCACATTATTTCTGCAGGCAGTACTTCAGCTCAACCAGAAAAAAAAAAATCACAAGTCATACAAATGAGGTGCAAAACTTCGTCCTTATCATCTGTATAGGTACTGACCTATAATTAAAACCCAATCACCATGGAAAGGGCTTTGATCAATTGTTTCAGTAAAGCACTTGAATAAAGGGGGCTGTTAAAGATTCTCCTTCTTGTATAGCCTTTGATGGTGCTGTTCATGCATTGCTTGCATCAAGTTCCATGCAACTTCTTACTGTGAGCATACCTGCAACAATTCAAATGTGTTTATAGCTCTTACCTTCTGCCGGGAAATTTAGTTAATTCCTTGCATGTAGACCACCCATAGCTTGGAATCAAAAAAAAAAAAAAAAAAAAAAAAAATCAAGCATCCATTTGCTGCTTGATTTAGGTACAGATCTATGTAAAATAAAAGCCTCATAATCCAAACAGGAATTTTTTCTTCTTCAAATTTATGTTTTCCTCACTATTCTCCATACTAAAAGAGCCCAAAATAATCCATTAAAACCTAGCAAGTTATTCTGATGACAGTTCATTAATAGTCTAGTCCTAAATACTTTCAGTCCCATCCCCTCGCTCCCCACCCCTGACTTAACAACACAAAAGTTTTATAAGCAAGATCTTTAGTGGACTACACTAAATACTGTCTTTGTTAATACAAAGCTGATCCAGTTAAGCAAAGACATCACTTTAACTATATACAGCTATAGGAGACCTAAATCATGTCTCCTCCTGATGTCAGCTGGTTAACCTTTGTCATCTTCCCTCAGAGAGAGCGGTTAAGGCATTTTATCTTCTGCCATACAATTTCATTTATTTCCAGTCTGAAGTAATATTTTTTTAAAAAATTAATGAAATGCCATTAATTTTTTTAGTGTTCTCATAATAAGAACAGAAAAATAGGTACTCTGCTTGAGTACTTAATCTTCATTTTAAGTTTCCATGGCTTAGCTAAGGTGATGCAAAGGTAAAACCATTGAACGTGGAAAATGAGAAAAATAGAACTCCATAAAAGATCTGAAAGAAAAGTAAGGGTTTGTGAAGCAGATATTGTTTCAATCAATATTTATGCAGATTAGTAGACACTGAAATGTGATATGAACAGTGCCCCATTCAACATATACTATGCTGCTTCAGCACAGCTAAACATCACAAAAAAAGGTATTTCTCTTTCCACTCTAAGTTCTTTCACAACCCTACCATCAAGAAAAATATTATTTCAAAAGTTTATATCACTCTAAATACAAGATAGTCTCTACATTTTGTGGTGATCTTAATGACAAGGAAAAATGTTTCAAGACCTCCAAAAATTAGTAGAACTCATTTTGTTAATATCAAGAATAAAGTTCTTGCCCTTTATTTCAGAAATCATTGTATATCCATCATTTACAGTTGCAGAAGTATTTTCTATTGTGACTTGTCTAAAGATTAGACAGAGTCTTTGGCTAAAGCTATAAACTTATTGCATATCAGCTGATTTCCTCCCCTCACACACCTCATCTGGGATTTTTTTTTTTTAAATAGATCTCTCTGCATTTCTGCCCTTTTGACATAAACCAGCCTAAATGAAACATTTTTGATCAAACTTGTGGCTTCTCTGTAAAAGGATGCTCTTTTTCTTGGCAGCATTCTCACTTGAATATTCAAATCTAGTGAACAAAGTGAAGTACTATCTTGAACAAGGACATCATTGCACAGTTCCAATTTTGTCCAAATACGTTCAAAGCAGAAAATCCCTGGAAGCAAAGCATGCATCCAACTGTCAAAGTGTATACTAAGGTTAAGTCCTAGATGCTAGCTTATGTGTGACCAATGACCTCAAATAAGAAAGACATAGCAATAAAGTCTGCACTGTTTTCCTGTTTACTGAAAGGAAGTTTTGAATAACCTATCAAGTCCTCTTGCAGATTTTTTGTCTTATATAAGACTTTCTCAGTGGATATCTAATAACCAGTAGCCTGAAAACACAGATTTCAAGGGAATGAAATTCCAATCCTGTTTCTTCTTGAGAGGTCAGTGGCAAAATTTCTACTGACTTCAGTGAAGAAGAAGTAGGTCCCACCTCTTCTGAACTTACTTGCAACAGAGTTCACCATGGCCCTGCCGTTTACTGCAAGAAGCATCAATAAATCTGTATGCAATTGAATGTGTGGTTTATGCTGAACTTTCTTTTGTGGCTTGGCTTCCATTGTCACAATGCCGTTTGGATATCACAAGAAGTGTCTAGACATTGGTACAACCGTTTCACAGTATGTGGGAAGAATTAAAATTATTTCATTGCCAAGCAGGTCCATTCTTTGTTAACAAATGCCTTCTTGTTACAGGAATGGCTGTAACAAACAGCCAGGTCACCATCAGTGGGTGTCACTGAAGACTGTGGCAACAAGAAATGAATGCAAATGAAGAGAGATGAGCAAAAATTAAGAGAATAAGGTAGTCCTGAAGCCACCACATGAGCTCCTACAGCTCTATCTTCATATTAATTGTCATTCAATTCCCCATAGCATTCTAAAACCTAGATGATCAGATAATAAGAGGTTGAGTGGTATGCATAACATCAAGCTGATTAAATTTGTTTACTGATAATTCTTTCAGGTTCCCACGAATATCAGGTAATTTTCAAGGTTTATTTCAAACAGATTTTATGTAATGTATTATTGACAACATCCTCATGGACCATTTCTACAATGTCATTCAGGATAATTATTTCACAACAGATTTTCAGAGTCCCTGATTCCTGTTGGGATTTGCTTTTGCATAAATTACAGAGCAGAATATTCAATCAGTGTCCCCATTAGAACCCTATGCCTTATTTTTAGGAATAAGGAATGAGAGAATGGAGAGATTTCCTTTCCTTCCCCTTGCCCCTCCTGAATATTTGTACGATTGCAGCATGACATTTTCCTCATTAATACTTTCTAAAGCACAGCAAAGCTAAATGCTGTCCTAGAGCATCTTTGCCTTTTTTTAAACACTGGTATTAATCTTTTGACTCCATTAAATTAAATATTAATGTTAATGAATCACATAATGTGGAGTTAAAAACAATTAACATTTAAACCACATTCTCCTTCAGGTTGTTCCAAAAAATGAGTTAGGCCCTCTTTAATAATGCCAAATAAATAATAAATCTGAGAATTATTCCTACAGGAATTTTATATATATATTTTTTATTGTATATGCAGAGAGATAAAGACTGGACAATTGCTTCTCTCCTAAAGATGACAAATCCGTATGCTTTAAAGTATTAATATATATTTCCTTATGTAACACCTTCTATAGCCTGACCATCAGGATAGGGTTCTGTGCTCACTGTTTCAAAAGGGAATTAAGCAGGCAGACAAACATGGTTCTGCGATTTGGCAATATATCAAGAATAAAAAAACCCATATGAATTCACTTTTCTAATAGATTGAAAGCTGCCCACTGATGTCTGCTCACAACAAAGGGTTTAAAAAAGTTAAAGCAAAAACTAAACCTTTCTGACTGATGGGAATCTGTGTTTCCCTGAATAAAAGCCAAACAAAGCATTTGCTGTAATCCATACGTGAGCATACAGTTATTTCGTCAGAGCAAGATTCTGTCTCAGTCCACCAGAATATACTGAGTAGTGAGGGAAAGGAGCAATGTAGCCATTGCCTGGTCTGAACCAGTATCACCATTCTTACATTCTAAGCTTCTGTCAGAGCAGCAAAGCCTGTTGCTGCTGCAGGGGAGGAGGCCCAAGTACAGCATGAACCTAAAAATAAAGAAACAGCTTGAAGAGCAGATGGGGTTGTGATTCTACCCAGGAAAGATCTAGCAAAGAAATCATGACTAGCACTGGGAGGCACAACAGGCAGAACAGGAAAGACCATATCTCACTTTTCAAGCTCAAATGGCACCCAATTTCACCAATAACTATGATGCACAAGGAACAGCAGCAGTTTTGTCAGGTAGGGCTTAAACTTTCAGTGTTTAAGAAGTCAATGAGAGCTGGTTGACAGATTTTCTTTGCAACCTTTTATCAACTGAGAGCTCAGCTGCAAAGGCTAAGTGGCACAGTACTCCTGTGTTGCACGTGTGACTCGTTGAGAGCCCCATGTAGCAACAAACAAGATAAAGTTTTGTACATTACCCAGACATATTGCAATTTGTGGAGAGTATGTCAAGAGAACAAGGTTCATCACAGTGTGAAACTCCGCAACCTTCATACCTTTCCCCACCAGCATAGCTCATGCATATTCATAATACCAGCACTGAGGAGTGAAGACTAAGATCTGATCAAGTGCAGTGATGTTAGTTTGCATATGTAAACAGTCACACAAATATAGAAGCCAATGACTGATAATGTTTAATGCTGCTGAAAACCACCATCTTAAACTGTCCGTGGTCTCTCCATAGTGCACACACATTCCTTTTATGTAACGTACAACTTCTCCTGACCCAACTGGATCACAGAGCTGGCATGGCTAAGGCTTGTCACAGCAGGCAACCTGCTTCACCAAGGAAAATGCTGTGCCAGCAGCCCACTGGCAATTTAGAGTTGCTGGTGGCCATCAGGGTCATCAGCTTTTGGCCTTCACAAGGAGCCTGGAAAAGGATCTACATCTGTGCCTGGTTTTCCACAGAAAAATGCTTTCCCCACTTTGCCATTGTGCCCCTCCAGCATCTTCTCACTAAAAATGTCAAAAACAAATAAATTCTTCCTTCCTCCCTCAGAAATACACACATCAGATTAAATGCACTTACAAACTGCTACAATTACAAGACATTTGGGCCCAAGACTATTATGTGCAGTTGTGAATTCTGCATGTACCCAGGTGCTAGACCCTTGTTGTACCATTTTCCTTAAAAGACAGATACAAGCTGACAGTGGCTATATACCTGACTCCGCACAGAGGACAAAGTATCCTACCATTCTAAGGTAGCCACATCATTTGTACTTTTACTTTACATGCAATACAGGAATTTTTAAAAAGCCAGTGTATCCTGCCAGCATCTAACAAGGCAACAACTGTTTTTTTTCTTAGGCCTTATATAGGGCCTTGTGATAGAAGTTACAGTACATTCACTGGTGTGTGCAAGATTTTTGTGTTGTGGGTTTTTTTAAAAGCAGAACTTTTAAAGTAGTCCCACAGCAACATATTAATTTCTTCACTGTATGCAGACTCAAACAAAGCAGCAAATCCAAGCAACTTACTCACATTAAATATACAATTCAATTGTCCTTCATCAAAAAGAAAAGCTTCAGGAGCTCATACTTTTCTGATGCTTCTCTTTTTCCTAAGCCAGCTTTAGGTTTTTTATCATAGCAGTCACCTGGACAATTAAGAAAAGTGTCAAGGCAGACAGATCTTCCCACGATACAAGAAAATAGGACCTGGGGAATATCACCAATAGCAGCAGCTATGGGTCCACCTAGCACAGCAGTTCATGACCCAGCCTGTAAAATAAGCCCACCTTTAAACCTTCTGGTAGGTATAAACAGAAGCAGCTCTGGCTTGAGAAAGAAGTGCTGAAAACAAACCTGGCCTCCCCACTCCCCTTTGCTACTGGTTTGGTACCAAACCATGTTCTTTGGTGCAGTCTGTTTGGAAAATATCAAGATCACTGTGCTTGACTACTTCGAAATTATTAGAAAAACCTCATGAAAAGCCTTTAAAAAGATGTTTTTATCAAGAAAAAAGCCTTTAAAAACAGTTTTATCAAGACAATGATATGAATACTGCCTGGAAAACTCCAATATAAAACACTTTCCCATGTACACACACTTAAATTACTTGGGTAGATGTGAAACGCTGGAAGCCATCTTATCACAGTGTAAAGGGCTGTATGATCCTCTTCATTTATATCCTACACAGAATGGCAGAAGAGCCAAAATCCAGGAGAACAGAGCCACACAATGTCTGACAGCGCTGCGAAGGGTTTCTTCCCCACCTCACAGCAACTCTGCAGGAGCAGAGCAAGGCAGAACCTGGGGACAGCACAGGAGTCCAAACAGCTGGTCAATGCAGCCTCTTCTCCCTCCCAGGACAACAGAGCACTTGGCAGCAAAAACATCATGATCACCATGATAATAATCTACTGCTGCAGCTTCAGGCATTGGTATGTGCCCCGTCTGGTACGGAAACACCAGGCTACAGCTGGGAGGCTGCAGGCACAACCCAGCTGGGACAAGGCCTGGGGCAAGGTGGAGGAGCACCACATTACCTATAGCATCTCTCTCATAAAAAAACCCACCACATATGAAATTTGTAAATTATGCTGTTCCTTCCACAACCCAGCTGGGTCTTGTCAGCCTGGGAAAACGGCATCCACAGACCAACAGCTATAGCCAAGCCTGCGCCTCTCAGAGTTTCCCGTGTGTAGAGCAAGCATGCAGTTCATGCTACAGGCAGGAGCTGCATCACTTCCCTCGGCACGTGGTCACACAAACACCCAGAGACTGACACCTCTGCTAAATGCCTCCTTACAGAAATTCAAGCGCAGACTTAGTGCCAGTGAA
Organism: Pterocles gutturalis; assembly: GCF_000699245.1. Classification (NCBI taxonomy): domain Eukaryota; kingdom Metazoa; phylum Chordata; class Aves; order Pterocliformes; family Pteroclidae; genus Pterocles; species Pterocles gutturalis. Next base: position 26,418 of record NW_010099867.1, on the reverse strand, counting down.
CAAACGGGAACTACGACCTTAAAAAAAAAAGAAAGAAAAATATTGCCTGACAAGACAGTTCTTCGACATGCAAGAGACCACATGAGGGTCAGCTAACATGACGAAGCTCACAAGGAACAAATGTCAAGAACAAAATAAATGGGAAGTAAACATCAGTGGACAAAAAGCAGCGATCAATCTTCATCACTTCTTTCCAAAGAGGTGAGGCTTGGTAAATCAGCGTCTTTTGACAACCAGGGCTGGCTGGCCTGCATGTTTCATACGTATCATTAACAAGGATTAAAGCTCCTTATTCCATGTGTTCCCCACCCTGGTGACTAGGGCAATGTCTGCCAAGAGCAATGCCAGCCAGCTCGTACTGCGTTTTAATCAGCAAAGAATAGGCTTTGGTTTTTAGCTGTAACTTATAACAGGCAGAGAGAAGGATCAAACCAGAGACCTGCAGAAGACAGGGAGATACTGCAGAAGATCAGCAAGATCCATCTGTAGATCAATGAACTCTATACTTTCTCCATAAAATAGCAGGGCACATTGTGGGATGTGAATTGGTACAACAGCAGAGATAGTCAAACATTGGTGGCATTGGGGTGGAAGAGAAATAGCGCTGCTTCACAGTGGTTTCACAAATCTAAGTTTTAAGTGTAGTGGTTTGACCCAGCTAGCAGTAGCAAAAACCACGCAGCTGCTTGCTTACCCAGGACAATAAGAATGCTTAATTCCAATATATTACGGGCAGTTAAACAGTTTTACATGAATGTATACAGGTCAGTTTAGGACCAAAAAAGACCAAATAACTCAACATGTAATTTTGCCTTTATATTTCAAAAAGGATCACAGCATGATGCTAAAAAAAAAAAAAAAAAAAAAAAAAAAACAAAACCCCCCCCCCCCCCAAAAAAAAAAAAAAAGCAACCCACACACAACACAGTAATCCTGCAATTCTAACTGAGCTGCTTAAAACACCCCATCTGTCTGCAATCATATCACTCTTCTTGGTATAGATCCAGATTTGAAATACATCAGAAACTGCTTTATCTTCCCAGTGCTTTGAGCAAGTTTTAAATCTGCCCTCCCAGATGAGTATATGCACCATTCCAGATGTTCTTGGTATCGGACAGGAGCATAGCCTGTGTGTCATGTATTTCACAGTCAACAGCATTAACTCCTTATGATATAGCAGTTTGCACCACTAAGTATTTAGGCAAATAGGGTCAAGACTTCAGTTTTTGTGTCACAAAATCAGATGAACTCTCTGAAGTGATGATACAAAGCCCAATTAAGCCAGAGGAGTTCTTTCCCTTCAGTCAAAAGCTTCCTATTGCTTTATTCATCCTTATTACCACTGCAAAACCAAAGTCACACTGGGTCCAGGCTTACATCCCCAGGCACAGTCCAGGTACTGCCACGGCCCCCAGCACAGACATGGCCCGACCCACCACCCCAGCCAGTAAAGAGGGCAGCCCCAGGCACCTCCCAGGGGACAGGGACAGACTCAGGCCAGCAAGGTACAGACTAGACACAGCTGCAGCTATGAATGCACCATTCAGCCCCCTTAAAGGGCTTTAAGGCCAGTCAAGGCTTTTGAAATGGCACTCCCTTACCAGAGAGCTGGCCTTTCTTCACTCAAGGGACAGCCTCTCAAGTCTAAACCCAAAGAAAATCTAGTTACTTCCCCAGTGGAGAATCCAACTGATTGTTCAGGCCCAATGTTAAAAGTGCAAGAACCTTTCTTTCATGGCAGTTTATTTTCTAGTTATGTTTGTTTAGAGTAAAATCTTGGGAAATCCTTGGCAAGGGAATATTTCAGTTCAGGTCATGGAGAAAAAAAAAGTATGATTCATGCAAATACAAAGTGGCCATAGTAATTGCAAGAATAAATTATGTTATAAAGTATACAATATTCACAGTTACACTTGGATATTTGCAATTTCAATATATTTTTATTTTAAACAGGTGAGGATTCTTTTTGAATATTCAGTATAAAAAAATGATAAAAGTGACTGAGTTTGACTAACAAAAAAATAAGACAAAGAAATTATTGAGAATTGTGAAAAAAAGTGACAAGCATTAGTATTTATGATGGGGACCTTCATGGAAGACAACTCTTACCAGACTCCCCCTAGAAAATAATGCCATGGAACAAAACTACACTAATCAATTCTCTGTCTCTTGAATGACACTGTTTGAATAGAGGCAGACATCTAAAAAACTAGAACAAAAAGAAAACCACTGTTTTCCTCCTTATTCACATATCCATTAGAGTGTTTTTAAATGCATTTTATGAATCTCTACCAACTTCTGTTATTCTCTGTAGGGATATAGTAGTAATATCTCGTAGAAGATAATTAGAAAACAGCGCACACAAAAATAGAATGTATGCAAGCTTCAATAATTGAAGAGAGAGAAGGCAGAAAAAAGAATTGGTGTTAGCAATTTAGAAATAACATGGTATGAAACAAGATAGCAGTCCCTCATGAACTAGTTTAAAAAGTACCACAGCTTTTGCTTTTTTTTCTTCAGAGTACATACCTGTATATTGGAAAAAAGTACCATTTAAAACCAGATAATACACATCTGAATTTTATCAAGACAGAAGTTACACTTACTGTCAGATATATGAAACCTGAAAGGTAATTACTACTCCTAACAGCAGTCTTTGGCATACCTTTTCAAGCTAGGGTTTTTTTTTTTTTCTTTTTCTTTACAAAAGCACCTGTGTTATTTATGACCCTATTTCTATAATTTTTTAAAGTTTTTAGTGTTGGACAGCCTTAATAAAGGTCTTCTACCTTAATTGAATACGTGAGTGCACACTGGCATGATTTCCAGTTAAAAAAACCTTTAAATCCTACACCTTTATTCTGGGCTCTGTTCCAGTGTTATCTCTTATAAAGGGGTCAGAACCAGCCAGTCCTTCCCCCCTGCCTTGCAATGCACAGATAACATGACTTCTTCACACTCCACCAAGCATAATATGCAGCTGACAATCAGTGACTGGTAAGCCCAGTAGCTGTACCATGATTTCTGCCCACTTTTCACTGCCACATAGCAGCCTGGAAGGTTACAACTGGCTTTGGGATTAATTGTCCAAGGGACAGACAGGGACTGGGAAGAAAGGTTTGGAAGGAGGCACAGCCTAGGAGACAGGGCAGGGCTCGCTGAGGAGGAGAGCTTATGTTCTGCTCCCAGCTGGCATGGAATTACCTGCAGAAAGCCATCTTACCTTTTTTTTATTTGCACCCATATTTTTGCTCCACATCGATTGACAAACACAAGAATTAGAACCAGGAGGCTGGACAGGGATAATGCACATGTCATACAGATTTTCAGGACTTTCAGTATCACCCCTGTCAGAGGAAACATGATAGATAAATCCAATAATGTGAGGTAACAGCAGGGATGGCTGGCTTTCCAGCCACAGACAACAACAGCAGTGAAAAACCACGGCTGAATATCAGGCTTAGCCTCTTTCAGGAGAGAAATTCTTATGGCAACTCTTCATCCTGAGACCTCAGTTCTCCCAAGATGAGTTTCTACAGCATATTTATTTATTCATTTGCTTGTCCTGACTGGGTTTTTCCAGAGAAAACCCTGAAAATAATTTATCTTTCCAGGCTCCCTTGACACCTGTTTTTTCTACAGCTTTATTTACTTTTTTTTTAAACACATGTGAATTCTAGTGGGTTTACCATAGCAAGTGCACATTAATAACTTAGGAGGAAGGCAGAAATTGATGAAAGGAAGCACTTCCTGAAATAGAGAGGAAAGTATCTAAATTAAAACATTGGATCAGGCACCAGCCTTTCACAGGCCACAATCTCTTTTTGTCCCTGCTCCCTATCAGCAAGATCACAGCTAAAAAAACAATTAGAAACACATTAACACAAGTCAGATTTACTAGGCTTGATCAAGTAGGTTTTCCACATGTAAAAAGGTCCTAACTCACAAGCCTTAAAGAGGAGGCTCCTTCTGCCAAATGTATTAACTAATTCATGATCACTGCCTCCTTTTCCAATCCATTCTCAATTGCTTCTTTAAATGGAGAGGTCGGGGGAGGTAGAGTGAAGGTTATACTTTCTTATATTCAGAGCAAGGCTTGTCTTTTTTTTTTTTATTTTTAATTAATTTTCTTTATTCCACTTTTTCTCTCCTATCTCAAACTCTGAGCGAGGAATGAAAAGCAAGATGGATCCTGCTAGATAAACATGGCTGGATTTCATATTGCTGATTCATTTCTTTTTTCCAGGGTTCATACCAAGGCTGCAGTGGTACTGCCGGCTGTAATCATTCAAGCTCAGCAGCCCAGTGGGACTAATTACTGCATTTACAGTAAAACATGCAAGGAAATGTATCTCCCTATCTCCATATAGCCCAGTTTACTGAAGGATAACCTACTACATTACACAGATTAATACTCCAGTGAGTAAATTAATCCTCAGAATTTCACTCACTACTTGTGGCTTATAAATTTTAATTGGCTCTAAACTGCCACATGAATTTATGTGAATGTATATTGATGAAGTAGAAGGGATCAGAAATTTCTCTATCAACACACAGAGCTCAGATATAAGATAACAGGATATGTTGGGAATAATTTATAAACTTATATAAATGTTTGCAAAGCAGGATTCAAACTTGTTTTAGAAGTGCATCATCATAGTTTACATATAACTCCACTGAGGAGGAATGCAGCAGCATTATAAGAGAATGAAAGACAGTTTCAGAAAGTGAAATATTCCCATTTTGCAAAAAGACAGATGCAAAGCTGAAGGGTAAGCAGTGCTTGTGCTATTTTAGATTGCACTGTTACTCATCACAGTCAATCGATACCACTAGTACAGCAATCAGAACAGCTTTCTGATATGCTAACAGCCTGGTATACCATACAAGTGGCTATTTCCACAACAATGAAATATGGTACCAGACTTTCAAAGTTATTAGAAATGCTTAACGATATAGACTAGCATCTTCAGGAAATCATACACCTTCAGAAAATTTTCTCATCAGGACAAAACTTTCTGTCTGATACATAGTTGTTTACAAAGACTCAGTTCACTGGTTGAACCTTCCAGCAGTGAATCAGCATAGAATTGGTTCCCCAAAATGCTATAAGTGCAGTCTAAAATGTCTTAAAAAAAACCCAAAAAAAACCCACAACACAGTTACCATAATATTGTTTGTTAATTCTAAAACACAGCAATGATTATTAGAATGTCTGTAAAAGTAAGTGTTCTACTACTGCCCGTGACAGCAGGGGCATCTGCTACATATTACCCATCTTTGTAAAATAAGCAACAGTTTGCAAGGTAGAGAACCTGAGAACCGACTTCCTCTGAAATAGTCAGCATCAAGACTTCTCAAACCAAGTAATATGAAAGGCCAAGTCTATCTCCTTTCTCCTACCCAAATGTAAATGGCTGCCTGAAAGCCAAGAAGCAAAATTGCTACCCAAGGACCATCTCCCATCCTTGCATTGCAGTTATGCATTTTTCAGTTAACACATGTGGCACACAAAAGTAATTCTGACACCACACCAATCATTTTCCTATATTATGAATATAAATAATATATGAAATAGTGAGAGCCCCCTTTTTTCATATTTATCTCCACATCTACCTAAGGCTGCCACAAACATTTCTAAGATTCTTCACAAACTGCTTTAGCTTCCAGTTGTTGTTTGGGATGCCCCACTCAGGGTGATTAGCAGTGATGCTCCTGCGCAGCACAAAAGGCCCTTAGGCTAAATTATCCGATTGTGCCCTATTCATTTTAAGGGTGCATCACTGAGTTGCACATGCAAGTATTTCAAGAGGAAAATATCTGGGGCATCCCATGCTCGTATTGCCTTTCAGACCACACTTTCAAGCTCTATGAACAGAATCCTGTACTCATTTTAGCTCCTAAGCATAACTTTAGCCCCTATGATGATGTTACACTAAAGAGATGAGCCAAAAGTTTTGGAAGTTTTTGATATCTGTTATTGTCTTAGTAAACTAGGACAAGAAGGCAGCATAGTTGAGGCAAACTTAAAACCAGAAGTTGTTATCTTGTAGAAAACCTTGGGAATGCCTTGAAATTCATTACATTCCTTGGAACAGAGGAACACAACTGAATAGGGGATACCACCAGTAACTTTGCAGTCACATATGCACTGAGCTATGTAGTCCTATATACCTTCATTTTTATGCCTTACACTTCTGCTTGTGTCACCAAGTTAAAGCACAACTTATAAGAAACAAAGCTACACAACCTCCAAGTCATGGGATACGCCACACAAAATAAACAGAGACTGAGTAGACAGGAAGATATTTTGTTTGCATACTCCACTTGTAGTTTCTAGACTAACTGGAAAAAACAATTGAACTAGAGAACACCTTCTTATTAAAGCCACCTTTTGGGTCAAAACCTACAAGGCTTATAAGTGAAAGCAATTACAAAAAGAAACCTTATTTCTTAATATTTTTTCTAATGTATTTTCTTTATCCATTTAACAGCATGCCCTTTTTATTATCCTATATTCTCTTTTGTTTGCTTTTGACACAGCAAAGGGCAACTTCAAGTTTAGAGGCAAGTCAAACTGCTGCGTTGTTGTTTTTTTTTTTTTACTTAAAAAAGACAGACACTTTCACTCACACATTCAACTTTTTGCTTTTTCTTTTAAGCACTTCAAACTGCTGAATAGAAGTAGTGAAGCTCCAACAGTCTTAAACAAAGATCCCAGAGTTTTCCTACCTTCATTGAGTTCAAGACTTCTTAAGGCTGCTCTCTTTGAATTTCAGGTTAAGCTGATGATCCCCAGAGCATTCTCACATGTCAGTTAAGCAGTCGCTCTTCCACCTTGTTATTGAGAAGAAATGAGCCTGTGAATGTTCAGCTATCTGCTCCTGATCCTCCTTTCTCCAGGCTTTCAGATTCTGAGCAGCTATTGGGGTAGGAAATCCAGACCCCCAGACTGGCAGCAGAAAAAGCCCATCACCTCCCCTGGCTCTGATAAAAAGCAGCTGTGTTAAACCACTGATCTGCTAACCCTGCTGCACAGAAAATGAGCATCAGCTGGGCCTGTGACAGAATCATACCTGCAGCTGGATTTAGGTACAAACCTTCATGTTAGGGCTAATGTTGGTCTACCTGTAAGGCTGTTCAACCTGATAGGAGTCTTTTGATAAACTACTTATCTTTTTATCATAGAATAAACAGGGAGAGGAAAGAAAGGTATGATTTAATTTGCTGTTCTACTTTTTAAGAAACAGTCTAAGCTACTTTAGTTATAGATAACATTGTTTGTTCTAGTTGTTTCCATTCATGGTGTAGCTGTATGTTTAAATATAAGCTCTTCTGGGTAATATCTCAGCACTTTCAAGTAGCTTAATAAGTAATACAACTAACATCTGTTATGCATTTGTTCTTTTATTCCCTTTGAAGAGAGAAGACCATATAATAGAGCATTTTATGATCCTTGGTCTATATTCAACTTCATTGTCCTCCATTTCTGTTGTTGCATGCTACATGTCAGCTGGAAATCAAAAGATGGTCCTTCATTTTAGTTTTTCTCAGTTGCTGTTCAATCTACCCAGATTGCCCTAGATAGAAAGGATTCCGAGTTCTCTGGTTGGGAGTTTAGTAGTGAACCTTTTCTAGGATGCTTTATTGCTTTGACAATCATTAAGAAAACAGATAATGAAATTAGCCCATTCTTTCTCTTCCAAAAAGCCCTGGACCAAAATATCAAAGAAATAGACCACTAAGCTCTTCAGAACAGTCTTAGCTAGACACATTGCACAGTTAGATCTAGCACATGACATCTAGGCCAATAAACTAATTAGACAGTAAATATTAGAAGACCTACTCATTCATTAGACTAATTGAGCTAATGCTGTCCAGACATTAAAATAGGAGGAATGAAAACTACATGCAAACAAAACAGCTGTAATGACTTTCTGATAAATACTTTCAGGCTGACTGAAGCTAGAGGGTATTACTCAAGGGTAGCAGAAAGATTTCCTTGCACAGCAGCAATAATCTATATATCCACAGAAAGTTTAAATACATGATTGAAATCTGCAGCATACTATGTTCACTGCAGATGTAGAGGTTATGCTGCAGTTACGTTTCTATTAGAAACCAGCATCTCTGAATTCACTTCTGGTCTTCAGGAAGATGTTTTGTACTAAATTTTTGGAGAAATGGACAAAAGGTGCCTGAACTAAAGGATTGGCAAGAATGGGAGAAAGAAGCAGACATAGAATTTAGAGTCCAATTTATTTGCTACTTTCTCAACAAAATATAATCCAAAGAAAAGAGAGAAAATCGAGCTTCTAGGTCTTATATACCTAGAAGATAATGTAATCCTGTTCTTTAAAGCTGAGATTTTAGGTATCAATTCAGCTCATTAGCTCTGGACTAAAATTGTTTGTTCAAGACCAAATCTTGCTAATTTGGAATTCTTTTTGTCTCTGAAAAATAAAGCACTAAAGCTTCATTCACCCTGTCACAAAGTCCCACTGCTGACGGTAGGTCTCTGCTGTATCTGTAAACAAACAGTTACTGAGTACAATCTTTTTTCTAAACTGATTCTGTTCTGTAATTTGTAGGAGTAGTTTAGCAGAGCACAGAAGAGAACAGAAGGGGAATGCCCATATTATGTCCCTTTTTTCTGATACATCGATGGGAGCTTGTCTGACCTGTTTGCCACTCAAGCAGCAGGAACACGGGCATGCACTTTGTACATGTCTCTACATGTATGTGCATATTACCACAGAATGAGAACACAACTTGGAACAAGGTGTCAGAGAAAGCAAGATCCAGAAACTTTTTTTTCACACATGGCATTTCCCACATGTTGGATAAAGCAAGGTGGAAGATGGCTGTAGTTACCTTGACTGGGTGCACGTACTTCTCACGTGCAGGCATGTGAGAAGTAAACACCTTCCTGCTT
>NW_010099867.1:0-17469 GCF_000699245.1 Pterocles gutturalis | reverse complement strand
TTCCTTTTCTTGACTACTCCCTACGTGGCATGAACTGGAGGGATAGCCTGACAAAAGCCTTAGGGAAGAATGAATGAAGCTAGGAGAAGGGAATACTATGTATAGAAATGAAAAAGAGTAGAGTAGCAAAAACAGAGTAGAAAAGGTAAGGAAAGCTTAAGGACAGTGCAGTAATGGATATAAGTTCTGGACCCAGTCTGGAGAAAGAGGAAGGTTCTCCAAAACTGAAATTCGTTGTTTCACTGCACCTTTCCAGCCTAATCAAAGGAATGCAGTTCCAAATTTACAGAGTCTTGCTGGTAACCTGGTCATGTACGTGGAGATTGTGTGGGTGACATATTAAAATTTTGTTCAGCTCTCCTGCATTAACTTTAGGAACCCACATTCTGCCTGGAATAACTCAAATATACCTCAAATATAACTCCATATATCATAGTGCTTCCTCCTTTGGATAGTTAGAGAAAACAATACTTATATCAACGTCTTCAAACATCTCAATGACTGCTAACAAGTTTGGGCTGAAAGGAAACAATTTTGAGAACTATTTTCAAGGGGACAATCCTAAAGCTATGGTTTTCTTGTGGTGCTGGCTGCTTGTACTCCTCCACCCTTGTGAGCTACAAGACGTGTCCAAGTGATAGAAATCCCATCACCTACCCTTATCTATGAGATATCCTCTAATTTGATATGAAAGTGTAAAAATGTTTTGAGAAATGGATCTCGGCAGAATTTACTGCAGATGCCCTTCAAGCCTCTTCTAGTGGAATCATTTATCAAATATGTGAGAACATGTCAGAGTGTGGATTTCTGAACCTTGTCCTAAATTGCTTTTTATATATGGATTAATGAATGAAGTAATAAATCAAGAAAGACTGCTGTGCGGTCTGATTACTCTCGGTTCCTCATATACAACTTATTTTAATGTCCTACCTGCAAGGCAATGGGGGGAAGAAAGGGGGAGGGATACCACAGAAAAAAGACAGGACTGCAGACAATCAGCTTTCTTCTTTGAAGTGATTCTACATAGTACTGCTTACCCTTTTTTTATTATATTTGCACCACGTTGCCTAAAAGCTGTGTGGAAAACAGAATTCTTCCCTCCCTAAAAATTCCCACTTGAGCTCCAGGAAAGGGTTTATTCATACATGGTGTAATTACTGGCGATCATACAGAAAAAATATAGGTTTTACAGCATATTGGTTCTTTGCCTACAGTAAAGTGTGGACGTACATTCCACAAACTCAGGCACTATTATATCTCTTATTCCCCTAATGTAGTCAACCGCAGCCTTACTACTAATGTCAGTAGTTAAATATGGTACTAAAAGTCTCAATCGTAACAGAAAACAGCACTGATTTAACTGTCTAATCAAGCTAACGTAACTTGTTAGAAGATTAACTGAATCTGCATGAAGGGGTTGTACCTCTTAACTAATTTATCATTTTTTTAATGATGTGAATTTGCCATATATACAAATGCAAAATGCCACTGAAATGCATCAGCTTTCATGGTCTACACTCAGATAGCTCCTGGCAGCTACTACACAAGCAGAGTTCAAGAGTCTTTTCTAAGACTTTAACAAAGCAAATATTCTTTCTGTAACTTATGGAATCTGTCTAGATTTATTTTCTTTTAGGCATTATAATGTCTTTAGGAAGGAATGTAAATGATACAGAGACATTTCTGGCTCCCAACAGTGGGGGGGCTAGTGCTCTGACAATGTTTGCTATTCTGTTCCTGGAAAATCCCCCTTGCCCATCCTAAAGCTTTTATTTTCTTCTTGTCCCTTATTTGCATTCTCTCTTTCATACAAACAACAACACAAGTTCAGCATTTCGACGGGTTGTCATCAGTTATCATTCCTATCCTGAGGGCTAGATCCATGATGTACAATTGTTCTCCACAGCCTCTTTCATCTTTCTTATATAGCATTAAGGAGGATGCAAAAAATATTTCAATGTTTTAACATGCAGACTACTGCAGAAAGGGGGGGATAATGCATTTTAGCATTCAAAAGGTGGATGCCTGATTAATATGACAAACCTGGAAGAAGCTGGATAGACAGCCAGGAAGAGATAACATAAGGTGCAAGAGAATGGGTTTTAAATTTGTGCTGAAACAAGCCGTGTTAGCACTGGTGTCACAAATTCATAGCGTGTTTGCATACCACAGCAAGTGTTTGTTCTCTCCTTGGGGACAGTTTGTGTTTGTTATAGCTGACAAGAAGAAAGGTGAGGAAGAAAGAGCTAGTGTGTTTTAAAGCATGATAGGGAAAAAAAAAATAGTCTTTTATATTTTCCTGGTGTTTGGAGAAGAGTTTGCTCTCTGCAGTTTAAACAGATTGTAACTGGTGAAGGGTGGGAGTCCTTCAAAAGGAGGGATACAGGGAAACAAAATGGGAATTGTGGGCTGAACTCTGAATGATTAACTGGCCAGGATGCTGTCTGATAGAGGGCTCTAGGAACTTGGAGTCAGACGCTGGTGACTTGGGAAGCCATTTGCTAGTGATTTCAAGCCACCTATAGTTTAGTCATCCTATAGACATAACATAAAATTGCTCAGACTGTATTCATCGTACAGCTAAAAGGAGCAGCTTACACACAAACACACGCACGCACGCACACTCTCTTTCACTCACTTACAGTGCGGTTTGACTCCAAAAATATCCCAAAACATCAGGTTTTTTTCTGTCACCCCTGTGCACACGGTTTAGAAAACAGTAGATGATGGCAACCACTGAACAGTCCCACTGATGACTATCAAGGGACAGTTCATTTCCCTTTGTCATCTGGGCTGGCTTCATAGAAATAATAAACGCTGAAATCAGAAATTGTTTCACTACAGTGAGTATACTCACTGAATATACACAAAGGATTGCATAAGAAATTAGCTTAACATAGAGCTACATTTTAAAACCAAAAAGTTATCCCACTAAGTCTTTCTCAATCAGATTTTTTTTAAAAAGAAAAAAATTCCTACATATTGCAACTTTTAGGAGCTCAGAATTGATATGCAAACTAAAATCAGTATTTCAGGGTAGGACTGTCTCTCACTGCTGACTGTACAGCAGCCAGAACAGTGTAATTTCCTTTTGAAGTGCAAGAAGAAATTAAAGTGTGGTTCAGCCCAGAAGTTCACATTGGAGACAAGTGATGGTATTGTTAACTATGTTAAATTTTTTATCTATGTAGAGATTTCTTTTTTCTAATTGGAGATCCCTAACAAATGTTCTAAAAAGAGACAGATAAATGGTGAATTTTTATGTCCACAGACATGCCCAGAACAGGTTAACTATCTTCAGGTGACACATCCTTGGGCAGGCAATTTCTTCCTCTGTTCTTGCCCTGATTGATGCTTAACAGCCTAGCTCAGTAGAGAGAGTGGAATTAGTTACAGCCAGAGAAGATCTAGCAAATAATAGAATCTTAAAGAATTTAAGGGTTTGCATATTTGCTTTTCTCATGTAATAGTTTTGACCTCCATTTAGATTTACGGCATTAGGGAATGTTTTTAAGTATTTTATACCTGTATCAATTATTCTCTGAAGAGGGCTTCACTGTATTTCTACAATATTGCACTTGTGCAGTAAAAACAACATCTGAAGAACCCTCATGAAAATATGTAAAAGCCAGTTATTGTGATCTGTGTTTACATTCCAGCTGTCTTCTAACGAGATTTTTGCCGTGCCCTTAAAAAAAAAAAAAAAAAAAAAGAGGATTGTGCTGTCAACTTCTGGACTCAGAGATAAAGTTCATGAAAACATTTAAGTACATATTTCAGGTTTTGTCTTATTGTTGAGAGATTTTCCTGAGAAGATACAGTTTAAACATACACAGGAGTACCTTCATGAATTAAAAACTTGATTTAATAAGTGCACAATATCACAGAATCACAGAATGTTAGAGATTGGAAGGGACCTCAAAAGATCATCTAGTCCAATCCCCCTGCCGGAGCAGGAACACCTAGATCAGATCACACAGGAACGCATCCAGGTGGGCTTTGAATGTCTCCAGAGAAGGAGACTCCACAACCTCTCTGGGCACCCTGTTCCAGTGCTCTGTCACCCTCACTGTGAAGAAGTTTTTTCTCATATTCAAGCGGAACCTCCAACCACCTATTTGTAGCTACGGGTTCCTTCCCAATTCAAAGTAACCTCTCAGGGCAGTTTCTGATCTTTGATGACAAATGCCCAATGTATTTCAGGTCTGAACAGTCTAGATGATTCAATAGAGCAGCCAATAGGCCAGATCTGGCTTCCAGAGGACTTCTTCCAGCCCAGCAGTATTTCTACTTGACTTTGAGCAGGGGACAGATGATAAAAGGTAAAATCTTGTTCCCAGCAGAACCCCAGCTTTTATGGAATGGCTCTAGTCAGCCTGCCCACAGCCAGACACATAGAAGCTGCCCATAGCCCCATACAGATGCAAATACCACTAGGCAGCAGTCTGCTGAGGCATCCCAGCACAGGCATCTGGCCCACACATACTGAAAAAACCGAATTAACTCCCATAGGAAATGAGGAGTGGAGTGAATATGCCACTGTAACGTACCCAAACTGCAGCTGCTGTTAACAGCACAGTGAATGTTCCCATTTCTTAAAGGGTGTCATGCACATCAAGCCTTTCTCAGTCTTAATTACAAAACAAAAAATAATATGATCCTCTTACTGTATGTCTTTATTTACCCTCTCATCTGCTCTGGCATTTTAATATCCAAGCTTTAGTTAGAAACAGATGCCTCAGCTTTAGCACCCCTCTTGTAATGGCTTAATACTCTAGGTAAGACCAAAGACAGAGGAAAAAGATGCTATGCTGAGCACAACTTTTCAGCAAATGGGCTTGAATATTCATTAAACAACATTTAATTTAAACACTCAAACTCTAAAAGCAGCAACATATGGGCCTGTTTTATTTTACATAAACTGAATAGGAGGTTGTGCCATCGGTTTCTGCAGACATAATGTTCATTACAAATGAAGTATGTTTTCCTTTAGGGAATGCACCACCATTTCTGTAGTGTTGTCATTCCTCTCAAAGGTTCAGTATACTTGCCATATGAAATACTCTTCCTGGAAACGTGCTTCAAAATGTAAACAAAATTCCCATAGATCTTCATCAACAAAGGGAACCTGGGGCAAATTAAATTCTTTAATGAGAAACAAAGAAAAGAGCCCTCCCTTCTCACTATTCTACCACGTCTAAGAGACTGTCTTGACTGTGTAGCATGTTTTTTCCCCCTTACTCTTTGGGATTGAACATTTCTTTTGCATCAATGACTGCATGATATGTGGTTCTACAGTCCTCTGCTGGCTAAAGGATTACTTTGCACAATCTCTTTGAGAATCTGTTTTCTTGTATGCACCTTCAATGAAAAGCAAGCTATTTGCTCTTGAATTTTGTGTAGATTTAAAATGGCTAGATAAAAAACATTTTGATTTCTCAGCAAACTCTATGAAAAGTATTTTACAGATGGTCCTGCACTGTACATCCCAAGACAGCTATTTAAGTGCTAAAACAAATAAAATAAAAAAGACCAGGAGTGACAAGCTGAAAAGCAAAAGACAAACATCACCACATCTGAGATCGGACGATCTGTTCTCTGTAGTGTTGGTGTAACTGTCATTAAAGTTATTGAGAAGTATTAATTGAAGAATGGACCTCAGACATACCAAGTACATAGTGTTTACTTGGTAGGTGTCTGCTGTAGTATTGTTCTATTTACTAATTTACTAATTGTAATAAAAGTGAGGTACCAAAAGGTTTGATGTCTTTGAGGGGGTTTGTTTGTTTTGTTTTGAGAAACCATCCAGAAATTATTTTGTATCTTTACTAAAGAAAGAGGGTTAGTGTAGGACTGAAGAAGGGTGGCACCTTGATATACCTTGGAAGCATCTCTCATTCACAGAACAGCAGCAACACAAAATGCTCTACAACCTTCCCCTCAACTATAGGGACAGCGACTTCAGGTCCTTCCAGGGGTTTTTTGTCACTTGTGCCTAAAAAGGTGCCAGTGGAGCATTCATCAACCACTAGGAAAGGGACCGATAAATAAACTGCTTTGTAGAAGACTGTGTAGGAATGAGCAATAATCACACAGCTATGGGAAAGCTAAGCTAGAAAAAGCACCTGTGAGCAGAACAAATCTAAGAAACAAAGAGACATTGCTGGGATGGAAAGGGAGGGGATGCAAAATAGAAACACAAGAAATGGGCAGATATCTCACTAAGGATTCGTGTCTTGAGGAATGTATCTGTGGAACAGCCATACAGAGGCTGCATTTTCTAAGAGTGAAGTAACTGACACAAGTTTCAGAAAGAAGCATGGTCGATACGCAATGGGCAGCTTGAATGAAGACAAGATATTCTCTTGTCTAAGCAGAGACTTGTGGGTTAAGCAAACCTCAGGCATAAGGGGACAACAAAAGATGGAAGATTAAAGAACTACCTTCCCCCACCTCTTGGAACATTGAAACCAATAATGATCACATAAAGTATTTACTTTCAAGTATAAGTTGCCTTGTTATGGAGTAATGAACATATGGACATACATTCAGAACTGATCAACTAAAATAAATACTTAAAACACGAATTCTGAAAACTCCCAAGTTTCATGATACCTCTCCACTTGCTTTAAAAAAAAAGAAAAAAAGGGGCTTCATTTCACTTGGACCTGTAGCAGGATCCATCAAACTATTAAGGAAACAGTGAAACAAAACCAACTTTTCCCCTCTTTTAATTTAAAAATATTAATCCACTTGCATTGTGATTTTTTACATTGGCTGCTAAACCAGAGAGAAAACAGTGAAAAAGGAAAGTGTCAGTCCCAATTTTCTATTTACAGTCAACACTGTGCAGGAGATACGGATCTGAGGTCATCTGTTGCAGAGAAGTTTTATTATCAGTGATTGAAACCTGTTATCAAATCAACACAAACAATGCCTGGCTTAACAAACAGGCTAGCAAAAATTGACAGAAAAAGACAGCTGGGTAATAGCTGCAGCACAATCAAATCAGATCATCAGGAAAGGCAGTGAAGCATGTTTCTCCTAATGCGGGTCAGTTTGCAGGCTGGCCAGTTTCATTAGATTGCAAGTTCTATTTTAACCCAATGAACACAAGCACAAACCCCTATAATCTACCCCAGTGAAGCATTGCACTCACACATCTTTTCTGGTTGTAAAACATCTACTGTGTTAACAAAAGCTACAGATGCTCCAAATGTCCTTTTGCCTCAGCACCCTACTTGACCTTACTGTGGATGAACTGGAAAGGAAGATTGAGTGTCTTTTTATTAGTAATACTGGTTGCCAGTGGTAATTTCTTGGAAAAAACACCATTATCTTCTAGCACACAGGATGCCTTTTAGCCACTTTTGCAGCTGTTTCATCAGCCATAGCCTTTACAAAGAGCAAAAACTAAAATTAAGAGGAAGCTTACTGAATTCCAGATGAGGATAAAATTCCACAGGGATTTTTTTTTTAAAGACATAACTACAGTTCACAAACTTTAGCAACAAACCTAAGACTAGGTTTCTATTTAATCCCTCTAAAGCAAAGGAGTCCAAAAGCATTAAGATACTAGGATGTGCCTACTCCTGACAGTGACTTGTCAGAGCTTGCTTAAACCTTTTCATTTTACCTCTTAGAGGTATTGTAACAAATGTGTTCACAGAAATAAGTCTTATTGCTATTGCGTTACGAACACGATGAACAAAAGAAACATTTGCCATCTATAGTGGAAAGTTCTCCTGCTCAGATTAAACTCTTCCATCATTCAGAGAAAAAGAAAAAAAAAAAATCTCATCTGGTCTCTTAGCACCACCAAATATCCATCCAAAAAAAAGGCTCAATATACCTAGTTCTGCTCAAATAGTAGCACGTGAGCAGGGAGCATTCACAACTAGCATTTCAGACTTCGTGTACAACTCTAGTGTCAATAGCTGCTACAGGACAACGTTCCATTTCCTTTATTTAGGAAACTAATGCCATTGATTTTGTACAGGCACTGACCAGAATACAGGCAAGTTCTGACTGTTTCAAATAGATGTGATAGTGACCTGCATAGTTTATTTCTCAAATGCCACATTTTCTATAAACAAAAAGAACACATCACACCCTTCTATCCCTCTGCCTATTGGTACTGCAGTCTTCTCATAGCATATTATGCCTCCTTTATTTCAAGACACTGATTATAACAGCTTCGTTTCTTTACCTCAACATTTGCTCTCAAGCCTGTTACAAGCTGCTCCCTAGACATAACAACCTCATTGCCCAGGTGATGCCAAATTTTATCATCTTCCACGTGTATCACAGTTGTTATCTTTTTCTACAATGCCCAGACTCTAATCTCTGCTCCTCCAGACTGCTTCCCAGGTAAATCTTCTTTGATCTGCTGATTTGCTGTAGTTTGTCTTTTGCCTTCCAGGCTACAATCTCCTTCAGACAGGAGCCACCATTATCTAGCTGTGCCCTACATATCTCACTGAACATAGAGGTGGAACCTCAGCAAGAAGTCAGACTACTTGATCCAATTTCAATTAATCAAACCCTGAGGCTTCCGCACAGCTTTTCAAGTATTTTTACAGGAAGACTTCATTTACTCTTATTAATCCAACTATAAAATTTTGAGTCCTTCCTACTAAAACAAACCAAACAATTCTGTAGTAATTGAATTCTTTTTTCAAGCAATATAAACAAGTCCTAGCCTTTGAAAATAGTAAAGAGTTAAAAGTCTCTCCATGTATATCAATTTGAGATTACTCATCAAGAGATTAATTTAGAAGCTCCTTCTCCAGAAATTCTTTGCAGTCTAACCTGGGCTCCAGAGTGGTAATCAAATAGATAGACTACTTGAGATATTGAAATGAGGGCCACGCCAGTCTAAAAGCAGGCAGCAGTGACAGAAACCACTACCTATAGATGATGGGAAGTGCCAAAAATCAGCAGGAAATTAAAGTGTACCTTCAGTGCACAGTACCACAAGAAATGAGGATTGCTGTTCATCAGTGCTTTCCACTTAATTAGTTTTGCCTCCCACAGGAAAGGGGATTAACCTGAAGTCACTTCACAGCATAAAAAGTGCGGTAAACTCTGAATTACAGAACATCCACTACACATTGCTTAAACTGTAGCGTACAAAAGCAAAACTTTGGCAGAACAGAAACATGAAGAGCTGTTTATATGTCCAGACTGGAAGCACCAACATTTCAGATGGCTGCTACTCAGTTGCCTGTCATTTTCCAAGTGTAACGATAGGAGAAAAGGATAGCCACATCAACACAGAATGCTGCAGAACAGTGGAGAAACCCCAGATAGGGTGATTTGATCAGTTAATTCTACATCACTTAATATCATTTCGTCCCCTTCCCCATTTTTTGTGCTTAATGCCTCCTTTTGCAAAACAAGAGTACAGCTTATGGATATGTGGTTATAACCTAACCATGCAACAAGGAACGAGGCAATTGTTCTATGGAATCACTAGGTATTTTTTGCTCTCAATCTTAAATCAAAATGGGGCATCAAATACCAAATTATGGCACCAAGCAATATGACAGCTTATTTCAGTCCATCTGCTTCAAAAAGCTTCTGTACCTCACAAATGCATGTCAGGCATTACAAAACTGAGAAGGGAACGTTTGGTACTCCAACTCCAGAACTACGTTCTGCTTCAAAAGGCACATGCCCCCTATAACAGTACTGTTTATGCACAGTCAAAACATCAAGACTATGCAAGACACATACGTCATTATGCTAGCATTTATTTACAGATGCTTTGATTGCTTAAAACTAAGGTATGGAGGATTCTGAAAAGAGCAATTAGAATTTGCACCAGTACTCTGGAATTTTAAAGCAGTAAACATTTGAAAAACACTAACTGTATGGTCTTCACTGAAACAGATAGCCTCCATTCAAGTCAAAGAACCAGTGAAACAAAAATATAACTTTTTTATATCACAAGCCTCATATCCTAAACACAACTATTTTTAATGCATATTTTCAAAGGAGTTGACTTCTTTGGCAAGGGACAATTCAGGTTCCTTTCAGCCTATTTTATGAAAAATTGCTATACAAGTCTTCCTTGTGTTTGTACTGCCATGTTCACACTACTGCCTAGTGATTGTATAATTATATTTAATACCATGACTCCTCTCTTTTGATGTTTAACATCATATACAGAAACAGTTTACTGCAAGTATTACCTTTAAAACAGGTTCAGGTTCTAACTTTAAGTCTTATGTGCATGTGGTTTGCTCCATGTCCCTTGCAAACTTTTCAGTTGTCAGAAATTTACTGTCACCTATTCAAAATGTACCTACAGACTGAGTTCAGTGCACATACTGGAAGGAGCAACACAAATCCCAGTTTTAATATGCCTCTCACAATTCTTCAGAATTTAACATACTTACACCCTTTGGGAAGAACATCCAAGAGGTACCTATCTCTTCAAGTCTCTCTGCCAAGTAAAAAAGGCTTTTAACTTCCACAGGACTGCAGAATCAAAACTATTACTTTAGAAGTGATTACTCTGTTTCACCATCCCCTTGGTCTAACATCACTAGTTCACCTAAATTTAGAAGAAACTAGAGTACCTATCCTTTCACCAGGGCAACTGCCTACTAATCCCAGTTACCAACCTCAGTAACAGCAGAAACACTGTAGCATGAGGTAGCATGAGACTTACTGCACAGCTAAGAGAGCTATGCTGCTGAATGCAGACAACAGCAACCCCACTACTCCAAGACTCAGACTGAAGGTACTAGAAGAGGCATTAAGTGCTTTATCTGTACTTACCAGATCTTGTATGGAAGTTATTATGACAACAGTATCCATCCACTTCAACAACTCTAGGGCTGCAGGTCTTCCCCTCAAACACTAAAAATGCCTTACTTGTGTTGCAATCTGCTGCCTCAGTACAAAGGTAGCACAATTTAAAAATACTCTGCTTGGATAAGATTGAAGTCAGAACCTTCATCAGCATGGCTGCTAGAGCTGCCCAGTCTGTTTCAGTCCTAGAGTATAAAACTTCTATTTTGCTTGCTGTTCACAACAGCTGCACCAGAATGCCCACACTTCTAGCATATCACATGCCTCATCCAGTCTCTAATCCAATCTTAAATGACTCCTTTAAACCAGATGAAACATTAAGGGTGTACTGCACAGTTTGCAGAACAGAGACAGACCCCACAGCCTGTCCTGACAACTCAGGAAGAAAAGACAAGTCACACCTGACTCCATTCGCAAAAAACTGAACCAAGGAAGTAGGCAGCTCTGATTATCTGTCTAGATGTTTTGTTCTCCCTTCAGCTATATTCTACAGGTCTATATAAAACAGGCAGTCAAACAAGAACATCTTAAAAGGATTTTCCAAACAGCAGTTTGAACACCAGATGACAAACGCACACCTACCTCCATGAACTAATACTGCCTGCTTGGAATTAGGTTATACTGCGATCCATAGAAAGCTCTGATTCACGTCAGATTGATACTCAAAACAAGAGCTGTTTAATTATGAAAAGACTTTAATACAGTGCAAACAATGCACCAATCTTTAATTTCTCAAACTTTACAAAAATGGTAGCTTTCAAATCAAAACTAAAGGGCAAACCAGCATTTTATTGACAGTGTTTATTTGATGTTAAAGCCAGATGAGCAGCTTCTTTCCAGAATATTTCTTTCTACACTTCTTCACAGAATAATGTAGTCTGTAAAGGAAAAGACGGATCAGTGTCACATGATTAAAACAATTTCTATACTCATACCTTTATGCAGCCTGAAAAACTGTTTCCCAAACAAGCCAGATGAACCACAGTGCCTTTCTTAGAAGAACATGAGGTTCAAAATTTCACAGTACTGTCATGGGAATAAATGAGAGCCTAGATTACACCATTTCTGTAAAAGAGCTCAACAAGTTACAGCTGCTTTAACAGCTTTCTGTTGAAGGCATTATACTTGCTGCATCAACTCCCAGACAGACTGTTTAGGTTGCTTTGAGTCATTCAGACCATTTGTAATAAACCCAGAGTTTTGTCTGCAACAGTTACTGCACACAGCACATACAACTCACTTATGTTTCTGCAGCAGAGATATTACCTACAAAGGGACCAATGTAAGCCTTGTTTACAGTAAGACTGTTTTAGCAACAGTAAATCTGAACTGCTTGATTTATTATTTCAGTCTTTATACTAATCAGGTATTTCATGTAAGTGGAAGTCACATAAATTACCAACTCAATAGTAAGCACCACAGTTGTTCCTATTCTTAAACTCTTGTACTCAGCCTGTATCAGCACAAGTACCATGGTCTCTGCATAGATCAACATCAGACCTACGCCATCGTAATGACTACAGGCTACTGAATATCTACCCTTACAAAACATTCTCAAGTCATACCTGTTATCCATTTTCCATCTGAAGTATGTTTGTTTACTGAAAAAGAAAAAGCATAAGAGAATAGTTTTACCAAAGTTCTAGTACTGTAAAAGATAGAGCTCTGAGGCTTTTTACTGACACTCACAATATGCTTTTTTTAATTACCACAGTGAGACAGGAAAACTTAAAAATTCTGACTACTGGAGAGACTGAAGACTTAGATCCCACGCACTGCCTCCAACTCAAATGGGACCCAACAGCAGCTCTTCAGAGCTTAAGTAATACTCAGAATGCAAGCGCATGTTCAATTACACCTACAGGCTACAATGGCTTACAGTGCCTATCTATACACACTTCTGTCTGGTCAAGTTTTTTAAAAACACATTTCTGTTTGGAAGGCCCCCCATGTCAAAGGCTGTCACAGCTACAGTTCTAACATTAGAAGGTAGCGTGGGTTTTTTTTGCATTTACTCTGAATGTAAAAACACTAGGTGAGGGGCATCTACATCTACTTGTTGCAAACTTTTATGCAAGCTCAGCTAAATATAGAGCAACAGAATATATTAAAATACTTTATACAAACTAGTTTAAAATGCTTCTCTTGAAACTCCAGGGAAAACAGAATGGGAATTCTGAAGGAGCGAGAATGTAAAGGAAGCACCCAAGAAAACTTTTAACAGTCAGACATCAGCACAGTTGCTGTCTGACTTAAAAGTTCAAGGAGAACTATTCACGTATGATTCACCACCTTAACAGTTTTCATGACTACATGGTACATAAGTCTTAGAACAATACAGACTTGCCTGAAGATGTCCCAGAATCAAGTGCTTTCACATTTCTGAGATAAACCACTTTCACAGACTATGTAGGTGGACTCCAAAACAGATTCCAGGACTCCTGTTAAATATTTCCCCCCTCATGGCTGTGATAAAGGATGTTGAAGCACACCGCATCATCATGTTTAAACATGCATCTTTCAAGACAAAGCTTTAAGACACGAGTGTACTCCACAAGCTTTTTTCTGTGATAGACCACAGAACTCTTCTCAACCAAGTTTTCCAGAAAGCACATAAGTTAGTTTTTCTTTGGCTTATACGTCTAATGTGATGACACAAAGATAAACACAACTGGTGAACAAACAAGATCTAACCCATGCGTACTTATCAACTAACAGATCATTCTAAAAGACATCAAGACGACATCTAATCCAAAACTCAGTTTGCCTACTAATGAAATTGCATGCTAGTTTTAGAAGCACTTGATAAAGAAGTCACATCTGCCACGTAACTATCACAGCACACAATCCTGGTCTTAATTTCTAAAGTGTTTACATGCTTTAAGAGAATTTCTATGAACTGGACAGCTTTAGTAATTCAAGTGACAGTCATTTAACCATTTTGTATTAACACTCAATAATAGCTACCTTCAAGTGCAAAATTCTTGAAGGGAAGAAGTCTGTCCATACCACTGGTATCAGTGCAACACTAAATGACTCCCTTGACATTCACAAGAGGGTGCATGTTAGTGTTACTACTATACCAAATGCTAATTTGTGCTGTTATACTGTAAACAATCATAGGACTTGGGTTATTAAAACAGCATTAAAGCAGAAAGGAAAAGGGCTCCAGAACTGATCTAGTAGTTCACAGCAACACTGGCTTATTTCCATCCAACAATACCAAGAACTGTGAAGAATCTGATTTCACAAAGCAAACACTGTGCTTTGTGTCTCAACTTGGAATACTGCAGGGCAATAGTTAAATACAGCTTAATGCTGACAACTGTGTCATTTCCAACCACCATCTCAAATGCACAAAGCTGTGATGTGACTTAATTTTCATAAAGATGCACAACTACTTTCACACAAAGGTCAAGTTACACATGCAATTGCACTGTACTACTGAGTCAGAACCTGAGGTGTTCTGAACCAACGCCTCAAATCAACAGCAGAGTTTCTTTGATTTCTTCTCATTTGGAATTCCTTATTTTAGTGTTGCTTCACTAGTTTCAAGAATCTTGTTCACTATTAGCCAAATTTGATTTTTAAGTTCTACAGAATAAAGTCCATTACATAGTTATCTGAAGTCTTTCTTAGAGGGCCGAAGCAAGTTTAAAACAAACATGCATGCAAGGCAGTACAGTGCTTCAACTGAAAAGATGGACATGTGTTTCAGTGATGTATAAATTCAGTCACCACATCCATGCTCACTTTCAGTACCTGCTAGATACTTCATTTCTGATGGAGTTCCAAGAAAGCAGAAAAAAGCAAAAGTGAAGATTACTAAAGTTCAAGATGTCAAAGCACTTTAACAGCTACAGACCTAAGTGAAAATGCATCGACCTATCTTCCCTGTTAAAACACATGAAAAAAGAACACTTAGATACACAGCTTACTCACTATTTTTCAGAGGACCAAAAGCTGATAAAGAAGATGACTGTCTTCACACCCAGGCTATTCCTCAGTTTTTGCGAGGTTTTTTGTTTAACGATAAGGGGAACTCTGTCTCCCCTCAAGCTGTACACCTGACAAGCTTGAATCAGGTTCCAGCCACAGCACAGGAAGCTCCCACAAGGAGAAAAAATCCCCACTATCTTGGGAATCAGTCACTTAAACCCAGGATAAAGAAGGCATTCTACCTTGTTTCTATTTACACGCTGTCCTCACTGCCTGCAATACCACACATCCATAACAAAATCTCCTCTATAAATAACACCATAAATAACACTAACTCAGTGGAGTAAGCATTAGATATTTAAGTAGTCTGAGTAATAAGTGTCAGGAATATTTAATTTATATATTGCAAAGCTGAGTTATGACATTAGAGCAATACTGTTAGATTTATGGAAATTTAACTTTTGTTTAAGTGACATGTAAGAAACAATTATTTCAGAAGCATTTTCACATTTTATCAGCTAAGTGTGCAGCAGTGAGGAGCAAAACTAAGCTACTGAGCTGGTAAGAAGCTATACAACACATACAGATTACCTTCTGTTATCCAGTAGAACAGGTGAAAGAAATGGAAGAAAAATAATGTTATTCTGTTGAAGAATTTCTAATCAACATTTCAAAAGCAACATGCTCACTCTAGCTTACAGATATTCTCATCCTACCTTCTTGCCAGCACCAACATTTGCCTTGGCTGTGCCCCTGACTTTCTTCATTCTGTTCTTACGCTCCTTTCGCTGCTTCCTAGAAGTCTTCTTCTTTTCATACAAGCCATGCTATTAAAAAACAGTTAACAGTTGTATGCAACATTATTTCAGACAGTAACTTCTGAATTTAAGTTTTACTAATACTATTTAAATTTGAAATATTAGTTTAGTAGTGACAGAAGTTCACTAGTTAATGAATGATTCAAGACAGAATATAAGCACTAAAGTAGTGCACATATCAGTCTCATCTCTTATGCTTCTTCAAAACCTTTAACAGTCGTTAGTTATCTATTACCGACAAATGTCACTGGTAACATCAATTTTGCCTTTGCAATTCCCCTGTAATAAATACTAAAAAAACTACCCTATTTTGCCAATGCAGATGCCAGCCGATACTATTTTAAGATTTCTTATATAACTCTGAGTACACCAACAGTACTTTTAGAAAACTTTAGCTTTCATACATGTAAATCATGAAACAGTACATAGTTCAAAATCCATTCTAATTCTTTTCAAGTTACCAGAAAGCAACATACCCTGGCAAGCCTGTGCTTTGGTTCATTTTTCTTTGCATAGTCCAGAGAATCATAGATCATGCCAAAACCTGTCGTCTTGCCACCACCAAAATGAGTTCTGAACCCAAAGACGAAAATTACATCAGGGGTTGTCTTGTACATTTTTGCCAGCTTTTCCCTGATTTCTGTTTTGGGGACTGTGGCCTTCCCAGGATGAAGAACATCAATCACCTAAGAAGGAATTTTTACAAGTTGTATAAGAACAAGAAAAGGTCAATATCCAGTACAACAGCCAGATACTGTAGTCCCACCATGTGCTTAACACTTAAACTAACCCACCTTAGCAGGAGAAAGTGTTACTAATTTGAAACAAAAGTTTCCTGATTCAAAAGACAAAACAGCTCATTACCTCACCATCAAGATTTGCCTTCAACATGCATTAAGACATTTAAACCCATAAGAACCCTTGATAAGAACAACTCTGGAGGTTTTAAGGGCTCCTTACTTATAGTGTCTCAAAACCACCTGCAACCCAAAAACTGAAAAATAAAGGCAATTGTCCATATTCTTTTACCATCTGCTTGCGCTGAAGCAGTCTGTTTGTCATGAACTTCCTGGTTCTGATAGTTACTGTGTCATTCTGCAAGAGAAGATGCAAAGTAAAACAAAACAGTAGCCACACATACAATTTAGACCTAACAATGCACAATACAGCAAAAGCCAGTAGTCTCAGGCTCTGCCAGTGAGCTCACAACCTAAGCGGACTGATCCTAGGCTATAGAAAACACCTCTAAAAACTACACTGAAAAACTCACACTCATCCCCAGTGTTGAACAACACATCAACCTATCTACCTCTACCATTCTGAAAATCTGAAGCAGCTTTTAACAACACACATGGATTACAAACCCAAATGCTATAACACTACAACTGAAGTTTAATTAACAAACTTCTATGTTACCATTTCCTTAGTGCAGAAGTTTCCTTAAAAAAAAAACCTTATACACTACTGTATCATTAATGGGTTCAGAAACAGCCACAACACTAACAGAGAAGAATGATCTACACCGCCCCTTCAACGTCTGAAGGACGCCGCCGCGTTACTCTCAAAGCCCAGGACTGCTCTTACCTACCAGCAGCAAGGCGACACAGCAAGCCAGGCACATGCCCCGGCCCACACGCAGGAGCTCGCCGCTGCCAACCAGCACCGACAGGCCCCGGCCAGGCCGCAGGAGCTCCAGCTTAAAAAAGGGGAAGAAGCCCCCCTCTCTCTTTCCCCAAACCCCCACAGACCGCTACGGGCAGGCCAGCCCACCAGAGCACAGCAGCTCAGAAGCCTCACAGGGGCAGGATGGCGGCAGGGCGGGACAGAATGCCGCTGATCCAGCCCCAGACCTCACCATCTTGACTGCGGCCTCCCTGGCAGCGAGCTAGAA
>NW_010099866.1:0-24075 GCF_000699245.1 Pterocles gutturalis | reverse complement strand
GTGTCCACCACACCACACAACTTGGTGTCGTCGGCAAACTTGAGGAGGGTGAACTCAATCCAACTGTCTGTGTCTCCCGACAAAGATGTTTAACGCCGGTCCCAGTACCGACCCCTGCGGGACACCACTTGTCACCAGTCTCCACTTGGATGTTGAGCCATTGACCACAACTCTTTGAGTGTGGCCGTCTAGCCAATTCCTTATCCAGCAAGTGGTCCTTCTGTCAAATCCGTGTCCCTCCAACTTAGAGACAAGGATGTCATGTGGGACCGTGTCAAAGGCTTTGCACATGTCCAGGTAGATGATGTCAGTTGCCCTTCCTCTATCCACCAGTGCTGTGGCCCTGTCATAGAAGGCCACCAAATTCGTCATGTACGATTTTCCCTTGGTAAAGTTGTGTTGGTTGTCACCAACCACCTGCTTGTTTTCCACGTGCCTTAGCATAGATTTACGGAGGATTTGCTCCATGATCTTGCCAGGCGCAGAGGTGAGACTGACCGGTCTGTAGTTTCCTGGGTCTTCCTTATTTCCTTTTTTAAAAAGGGGGGTTATGTTTCCCCTTTTCCAGTCTGCAGGTTGATGTATCATTCATATTTACATCTATATATAGAGATAGGTAAATATTGCATATGTTTGTATATTCATGTATGGGAAAAGCTTTTTTATCATGTCTTTTATGCTGTAGTATTTAATTATATTGCCATATTAACATTGTCTTGCTCATTTAAAGTTTTCTAAAATTTCTTCTGTTGAAGATGATAGAGTCTGATATTATCAATCAAATTACTGTACAAATCTCTTGTATCTGCATTCTGGACACTGCCCTCCATATGGCATTAAAATATTTTTTCATTTAAAATGTAAGTTGAAACAATCAAGGAAGATCAATCAGCTTTCTAGCACTAGCATCGGAAGCCTTTCCCTTAGTGGATTTGTAATGACAGAAGAGATAGTTGTTACCTGCAAGACTGAACAAAATTCCAACTAAATATCTTTGGTACTTTCTAAGGACCAATTCAGTACAACTCTTCCATTTTCTCAGTGACTATTTTGTCTTTAGAAGAAGCTGGCATTGATTTTATGTCCCCAGTAGAAAGAAAAATCAGACAAGTAAATAGCACATCAATTGTCCTTGTTTTAATGTCCTTATTCAGCGGGGCAACAGCGACCACTTCCACTTCTTTCTACAGAGTAGTGAAAAATACAAGTCCGAAATCAATTAAGTATTTTTGAGCTTTCCATATGTATTAAAACAAAATATTAGTAAGAAAAAAGGCTGACCTTTTGTACTTTTATAAAATTTCATACTGAAATAAGTTGATTCTACTTCTAGTCTGACAGTCAAATAGCAACATGGAGAGACATAATTATGAGCTACTGCTCTAATGTAATATTGTGGTGTAATCAAAACTAGAATTAGATTTATTATTTTTAAATGAAATTAACTGCTGCAGAGTGTTGGACAGATTGTTGTATGTAGCAGTAAGTATATGTAGCCAGGTTCTTAGCTCCAGCATAGCATTACGATACTAGGGGGATCCCAGACATAATTATGAACAAAATGTAGACATTTGTGTTCATAAAATATTAATATATTTCTGGGAAATGTCTGTTTAATAAAGAAAAAAAAATGCAATGTGGCCATATTTTTGCAGTATTTGCAGAATACGTCATACCAGTGCTCTGTGCTCATGTTTCTATTTGTTCTTCTCCATATGCTGAGTTTTTTAAAATAATCATGTTTCCACATTCAGCACCCTTACAACCAGTGCAGCAGTAGGTATCCAGGATACAGAGAATGAGAAAAGAAACTAAGAAAGTTGTTTGTTTGTGTCAGCAGCCATCTGTTAAAACAAAAACCTTCCACTTGGTAGAATTTTCTACCAACAAAAAATAATTATGTTGTGAAGCCTATCTAGTATTATATAATAAAGAAAGCATGCTTGGCAAATTTCATTGCATGTTAACATTAAAATGTAACTTAGGAGAAGAGGTTATAGAGTAAATCAATAATTGATAGATAATTGACATGTTCATGACCAAAATAGTATGCTTATACAAAGGAGATCGAATCTCAAAGCAGATGAAGTGTTGAGCTATGTCTAAAACTGTAAGTATTTTACAAAAATTTAGTCAATCACTGAATTTGACATTTGATATTTATTTCTTTGAAGAATAGTTTTTAGTGGGTGCTCCAATTAAAGCAGATCAAAATCAAAGTAAGATATTTTAAAGATTGCTTATTCATCCTTCTGTAAGAATATTCAAACTCAGAATAGCTTTAAAAAAAAAATAAAAGCAGCACTAGGTGGGTGAGAGACTTCATTTTGAGGAGCTTAAAGCAGTTTAATGGGAATTAGAGTGAAAAGACCTTAGAAAGCAAATTATCTTGTATTTGCCAGTTGTGGGGTTCCTGGCACCTTCCTTTGGAATATCTGGTATAAATGGCTTTCAGAGATAAGACACTGGAGTTTGTATCTCATCAAAATGAAAATGCCTTTCGAGAATCCAAGAAAAAATTTGTCTGCAGTAGTAATCTGATAATGCTGGGTTTTGGCTCAGATACAGCTTTGTATGTATTCCGTTACATGGCTATCCATGACTTCTCATATGAAATACCATGTTGTTCTTCCTTATATTGCTGTTTGAAAAAATAACAAAGCAGTTATGATTGCAACAGTGAAATGTGTTTTATGATAGCATGGTGTGCAATATTATGTTTATCACTGCTTCGTCTTTGTTTTATACTGCAGAACGAATGAAAGGCAAAAAAAGTGCTAAAGGATTCATTTTTCTGATCTTTCTGTCACAACATAATGCAGAATGCAGTGCCAGGTTTACGATAGTCGGGATACCAGAAGTGTTGATATCAAGAGTTCTTGAAGAGTAAGATGTATCGAGGTTTTGTTCTTCCATTCAAGTATATGCAACAAATTCAAAATATTTAATTCTACAATAAAGGCTTATAACAGTGGATCCAAAGGCCCATCTGAAGACAAGTTTAATGGATTGTCAAATATGTCCTGACAAGGAGAGGTCTGTAGTCACCTTAAACCCAGGATACCAGGACATTTACTACTCATACTTGCTCTTCCTGTGAGCAGCTGCAGGCAAGAGCCAGGAGTGTCCCACTCCCTCCCCTCCTTTTATCCCTGTCTCCCTCCCCAGCTGACCGCATATAACATGTCTCTGTGTCTGCTGACCACCTCCCCATCTGACCACCTTAAAAAAAATGTTGAGGGAGTCCTGCTTTAGAAATTTCTCTTGAAAATTTTTCCATGGACAGATCCATTCAAAAAATGCTTATGATTATAGCTGCTGTTTTAATTGCCAAAATAAATTACTTCAGCTGGGAAAGTGAAGATTTCGTTAAGCAGAAAAATTAATTATAAGAAAAACAAACAACAGAAGTAGTTTATCTGCTGTGTCATGTGCTGTGATTTTCTGTATGTCTTTACCAAAACCTGAGCTGACAACATAGTATTGCCTGTAGCACACTGGATGTAGAGTACTAGGTCTTGTACAGCTTCCTAAATTTAATTTTTCCTTATTACCTTAAAAGGTACATACCAGGGGCAGTGGACAGGAGGGATGCGACATGGATATGGTGTACGTCAGAGTGTACCCTATGGCATGGCAACTGTGATCCGTTCACCCCTCCGAACGTCTCTAGCTTCACTCCGGAGTGAGCAGAGCAACGGCACTGTTCTGCATGATGTCACTTCAGACAGTCCAGCTGGAACAAGAGGAGGTTTTGTTCTCAATTTTCACAGTGATCCAGAAGCCATGGGCATTAAGAAAAAAGGAGGCTTATTCAGAAGAGGATCCCTTCTTGGTAGTATAAAACTTAGAAAATCTGAATCTAGGTCATCGATATCTAGCAAACGGAGCTCTGTCAGGAGTGATGCTGCTATGAGCAGAATTAGTTCTAGTGATGCCAACTCTACGATTAGTTTTGGAGACGGTGACTGTGATTATTGCCCTATGGAAGACCATGTTGATGCCACCACTACAGAAGCCTATATGGGTGAATGGAAGAATGACAAGCGCAGTGGTTTTGGTATTAGTGAGCGTTCAAATGGTATGAAATATGAAGGAGAATGGCTAAATAACAGGAGGCATGGATATGGATGTACCATGTTTCCAGATGGCACCAAAGAAGAGGGAAAATATAAAAATAACATTTTGGTCCGTGGAATAAGAAAGCAACTTATACCAATACGAAACACAAAAACTAGAGAAAAGGTGGACAGAGCAATAGAGGGTGCACAGCGAGCAGCTGCCATGGCAAGAACCAAAGTGGAAATTGCAACTTCAAGGTATGTTATTGGAAAATATATTTGTTTATTACTGAATTCTCAGAAACAAAAATGTGTTACAATGTACGAGCTCTTACTGTTGACAAAAGACTCAAAAGTGCAAGGGTGTAAATGTTGTCTTTAGTGAGTACTTGCTCACCTTCCAGTTTTCATTTACTTTAGTGGCATTACATGTATGAAACTTAGAACTTCAACTCATTTGAATAAAGATGTTCATATATGTTATGTAATACACTGTGAAAGTAAATTTTCACCACTTATACATTTCTGCTTTCACTCAAGAGCTGCTGTGTTATGCCTTTAAACCTTTTTGGAAAACAAAACTAGTGAGGAAACAGAGAATGATTTGGGGATGTGAGGTGAAGATTGAATATCTTCCCATAAGCCTGCTCCAGTTATGCTTATTGATCATATGTTGATGATTTTTCAGGTAGCGTGTGAGCCTCACTAAAGTTGCCCATTTGACATTGAGCATCTTAAGATGCATCTGTTTATCTGAGAGACTGAGGTATGAACAGTGTAAGAATAATGGTTGAGACTCCTGTGCTTAGAGGCCGACAATTTGGTTGCCAGGACAGCATCTGCTGAGAGTTTTGTATGAGGATTCTTTCATTTTGGAGCATGGTACTCCTGCGGCCTGAATTCATCTGGATCTTCAGACCACCACTTCAAATAGCAGTGGGCATCTTCTCCCCACCTCCCTGTCAAGTGTTTGAGATGGGAGGAATGTGCAGGTATTAGTAGTGGGGAAAAAATGCCATTTTCACTAACCAACAACCAGGCAAAGTTGTCTGAAATGGAATTGTTACAAATTAAATCACTATAGACAATTTTAATAGGTTTTACTATTAAGTCTGAGAGCTCTTTAAAAAGCTGTTTATTTTGTAATGCCTTCCAATAAGTTTCTGTGGCAGTTACTCTGTTGTTGGGTTTAGTTTGTTTCCTCAGACAGGCTGCTCTTGAAATATGCTGTGGACCAAAAAAGAGCCCAGAAATGTGCATGAAAGAAAACCTTCATGCTATTTTAGAAAGAGGATGTCACATTATACTTAAGCTGAAGAACTGATTCCTGATTTAGTGTGGTCAGTTGTGTGTGCTCAGTGTCTTTTTTTTTCTGACAGTTGTAAAAAATACAGAAAAGACCAAAAACTGCCTAAGTGGGAAAACTTGAATATGTGGATGGTTCATAGAGAAAACTAGTTGAGACACAAACGTGCAGAAGTTAGTATACTGGTGAAGAACCTTTCTGAGCACTGGTCACCTAAGTAACTAGGGGGTAGCATTACTCAATTACTTCTATAAATATATATAAGGCATTATATGACAGCATACCACATTAGCAAAGCAGAGCAGTAATAGCTGACTTTAAGAAATTACTGGATCCCATTCATGTTTTGTCAGTACATAACAAGCCCTAGTTCTGAAAAAAATAAGGTGATGAGATACATGGATAGCGGGAGTCACCACTTCAAGTCCATATAAAGCTATTAAAAAACTGTAGTCTGAGACCATTAGGTTACAAGGCACAGCGTACGCACTTCCTCTTTAAGAAGGGATATGTCTCGAGTGTTTTACTTGCTGTTCCTTCCCTTCAATTTTAGGCGAAGGACAGAGTTCAAATTACTTCTTTTGGAACAGTCCGTGAAAACAATGTTTATTTCTTGAAAAGATGTTTTTGAAAATGCAACAACAGAAGGCACGAGTTGTAGTAGAGCTGTTACCATGGGCTATTCCTTTGGTTTTTCAGCTGAGAATCTCTCTGAAACAGTTCCATGACTACCAGTATGGATAGCAAGATTGTAGATTCAGGTTTCCTCTCTTTTAGTAGTCTTTGCACTAACTGTAGCGGCACTGCGTCAAAGGCAAAGAGATCTGACACCTAGTCATGCAGCGTCAGGCATAAAGATTACATTAACTTCACTTGTAAGTGCATGTTGGACTCACCTAGTAAGGATGACATGACCCTTCCTATCTTTCAAGTTTTCAGAATTGCCTTTAGTATCAGCCAGTGGGAGCAAGACCATGGCATTACATGAACTAAAGGACTGTCAGGTACTGGCAGAGTGAGTAGTGCTGGCTATCTAAGAGCCAGATCATCTGGAAGAGATTCTAGAAGAGTATTGAGGAAAAACTTCTCGTTTTGAAGAGCTGCTAAATTCTAGGCTGACTGAACTGGTACATTTTCAGAATGAAAAACCTTGCATGGTCCCACTGAAACATAAGGACCAGTACTAGTTTGTGACTGCTTTTTTTACCAGACTGACATATTAATAATATATTAATCCTTCAGATGGTAGCATTCCTGAAATGTCTTCGATGAAAGTAAAGATGGTGGTCTTGTCTGTTTCCTAACAATCACTACTACACAAAAAAAATCCAGGAGGAGTGCCTGTTTTCAGTTCTCTGATGTGTAATAAAAAGGTGGTTCTGCCCATGTGGCATAATCTCACCCTGCACTGGCCTGTAAAACCTTCTGCGTTTCAGACCTGGCAGATGTCACCAGCAATGTGTGCTTACTGTAGATTTCCATTCCATCAGTGGAAGAACTCTAGATAGACCATTTCTCACCCCCAAAACCATCAAATGTCTAGGTTTCCATTCCAAAGAGCTAGAAACCCTGAGCTTAAGCCAGATACCTTCCTTTTCAATGCACCTTTGAGTTGTATGTTGTTCTTTCTGTGTTTTTTATTCCCAAAATAAATATTCTCGGCCAAATGAAACCAGACCATACTCCTCTTCATAGCTCCCTGCTGGTCATGACAGGTTTGGCTGTTAGTTTGACCTGTGACAGATGTCCACACAGTCGTCAACAAGACCAACCACTGTTTTGCTTTATATTCATGATGTCTTTTCATGTCTAAAAGTCCTCCTTAATAATCTGTGCAGTCTTCCTTTGTCTGGTATGGCAGTTTGGTGTACAAAGAAAAATCTGAAAGAGTTAAATGTTGCTTCTCTGCACCTGAATTTACATTGTCTCTCCTGACTTAGCCTTTGGGTTTTTGAGGCATTTGTACTGAAGTGTTTCAGATATAATAGCAGCATTTCTCAGAAGTCATCAGATCACAAAATTGTGTGATGTATAGAAGCTGCTGTATCAGGGAAATAGTTACCAGCCTCGGCTACACAGATCTGTATACAAAACAGATTATAAATTAGCAATGAATAAAAATGCTTTAAAAATTATACCACAGCTTAACAGTCTTGATTGTGTATTACAATTTTACTAGCTATATTTAAGAAAAGATATTATGGCATAAATGTAAAAATCCAATAATTTTAGGAATTTCAGAAGTATATTCAATGTTTTTCCATTTGAAAATATTAAAAAGCTGCTTTTAAAAAAATCATTCTTATAGGTAATAATTAGGTCAAATTCATCTTTAACCCATTTGTGTTAAATGCAGTCAGGTTTACTCTATATGCCTTTTTTGGGGCTTGGTGTCAAAAAGGAAAAGCTGCCTTCCAGAAATCTTTGATTATTCTTTTCTGTTTTATTTCAAGCACATGTGAAATGCTTCAAATGGTGGAAGATGCACATTTGGAAGAGCCCTTTGGATGATGTTAAAAAGTCCCAAAAGTCCACTCAACCAAGAATCAAATAGAAACTTGTTTTGAGGATATCAAATAATTCTCACTGTAGGGATTTTGAACTTCCTTTTCATCACTGTCATGTGTCTTATTCAAAGATATCCCTCTGCAGTTCAATATGAACTGGAATTATATTAGAGCCGTTCTTTCCTAGAATGAAAATTACTTACGTTGTTATTAGAGGAGCTATTTAGTGCATTATATTAACTTTTCCTTCTTCAATACTTATGATGGTATAAACTGTAACATTTTTTTTTCAGAATTTGAATATATACTTACCTTCTAATACTCAGTATCACTGGATGTTTTTAAATGTATCAGTCTTGTAACTAAGTATCTATAATTGGAAGAAGAAGGAATGATGTTTGTTTATGTACAATGCTTCATATACCAGATTCTTTCTAGAAAAGTCAATATTATGGGTTCACAACTGAGCTCTCAGAGCCAGACTTTTTTTTTTTTTTTCTTTTTCCAGTTTTTTTCTAGCTACTGCTCAACTAGAAGTTCTCCTTTAAGTGTTGACTCTGAGGGGGAAAAGAACTGTGCAGGGACACAGAGTGACAAATTAAAAGTACAGTAAGAGTAAGAAGTATGAAACGGAAGATAGTGTGTGGAGGAAAAGGGAGAAAGAAATCAAATTTTAAAGTGTTTCCTTGTTGATATTTTCCTTATCCTCCATTGATCTTTCAGGTCATAAAACAAGCAGGTTAAAGAATTATATTTTCTTTTTCATTCTCTTTTCCACAGAAGCTAAATACTTCTAATTACTCCAGAGCTGTGAGTGAGTTTTAAGTAAGGTGTACTGTCATAATATGCTGTGAGAACTTTCGACCACCTTGAAAGCAATATTGTAATGGGTTTTCATTACATGAGCACCTGAGGTTTGGTGAAGGATAATGGTGCCTTTGTGTTCGGCACTGCACAAACAAATCACCCTGTCCAGAAACCTTGCAGTCTGGGAAAATAGCAGTGCCCAACAAACAGAGAGAACCTGGCAAAAGACTGTGAAAGGACCTGAGATCAAGATAAAAGTAAAATTAATATCTTGGATAACTAATAACATAGAGCTGTTTCTCCTTGTTAATTAGCTGGCTGTGCTCAGAGAGTGGTGACTAGCAAGCCTCTGTTCAGGAAGACCTTTTAAGGGGAGCACTGAAGGGGGATTAACTGGTGTCTTTGCTGCAGCGATTTCATTTTTGGAGTAGCTTTTTTAGACAGCTCAATTTTATTTTTAACATGTTTGTGTCCAAGTCTGCAGATGCTATGGCTTAGTTTCAGCCTTTGTTTTTTAATAGAAACTACGGAAACTCTGGTTGAGATCCTGTGTCAGAAGCAGCCCGCTATATTCTGTGCGGCTGCGGAGGAGCCTCGAGTTGGTGGAGGGGCCACAGAAGGAAGGTGCAGGAGGATTGACTTCATAGCAGAGACCCAGTATAACAATTTTTATTTCATTTGAGAGAGAGCCTGCTGCCACAGCCTGGACTTCCTTGGGTCCTTGCTCTCCCTTGCTATTATAGTGGCCTCGGAGCCAGTAGCTGTCTTGTGTAGTGCTTGACACTGAGGATGATTTAGAGGGCCCTGATTTACCCTGAGCCCTGGCCTGGCGCTGCCCCAGCCTGGGCCTGGGTGCTTAGCGTTGGCTTCAAGTCACTGCGCAGCACCTGCTTCTGAATGGTGCGGCTCTGTTGTCCGCCCCAGACCACTAGTGTTCACAGTACAGTGCTTATATAAGAAACCAGTGCTTCTGTTTTTCATAACCTTAACTCAGAGTTAAGTTTCAGTGTATACTGTGCTGCACGTGGTGGGTTTATGTGTGTCAGGAAGGAGTACTGAATGGTTCAGTAGCCAGTTCCTCTGCTGCATTCATTGCCTTGTGTGACCAGTGCTCTCAGCTTGACCTGAACAAACTGTGATTTCTAGGGAGAGCTGGAATTATATGCATGTGGAATTATAGTTTGTGTCCACACTAGATAGCAGCTGCCACTCGTTACAAATGGCACTGAATTATGTGCACCACATAGAGCTTTCCATGATGGATTTAGCTGACTCTACCAATCTCATTTTACTCAAGAAACTAAACTGGACACTTGCAAGACTAGTGCCTCACACGTCTCTGAGATGCTTTACTTATTATAGCTGAAATATGAGCATTGTGTTTAGGAATAAGATCCAATGAATAGCGAAGGTATTTATGTAAGACTGCTTGCTTGAGTACAAAGAGCTGCTTTAGGTTCAAAACAAAATGAGATTTAATAATTTTACTGCATAGTTCATTCGAAGATAACAAATAAAATGTTGTGGTAAAACTTAAAATAAGTCTTGAGCTACTATGGATAGTAATTTTAATGTTCATTCTGCATTCTTTAGAGGAAACCATATGTTCCTTCAGTCCTGTGGGAGTTATACCACCAACTTCGGTGAGGCACACTTTCACTCAGATTTCACAAACAACTCATTGGTAAAATAATATAATCTTGGACTGTTCCTCTGTTATTTGCTGGGGAATGAATAATACATCTGTTTGAAATATTCAAACTGTATAAACATCGCTACACAGATTTGATTTCTTTTCTTAGTATTTAATGCGGTAAGAGTACATGACTGAAAATATGCAGAATAACTCCTGTACTATCCCTCAGCTGGAAATCTTAAAAGTATTTAACTTTTTGATCATTACTTATATCCAGATAACACTTAACCTACAGCCATAAGTCTGAACAGGGGTATATTTGAATAAAAAAGGCAGTTCTGGAGTATAGCCAGTCTTACTTTGTGTTTGTATTAGACATGGAATTGTTACCCCAGAGCTGCTTTTCTAACTTGTTTAAAAACAAGAGATTGCTAATACAAGATTGAAAATATTCTCTGCTTTTAAAGCATAAATGAACCAACACTGCACCACTGCTTTTAAAATAACCATCTAAGAAAGCCTTTTTTTTAGAATATACAAACATTTTAAAAATGTTTCTTTGTTTAGATGGGTAAGGAATTTGTTGTCCAGTTTCCAGAATATTTAATTTAGGAGCTGAAATAATCTTTACAGTGCCTGCCGAGCAGATGTATGTGAAAACACTAATGCTTTTTGTTGTTATTGTTATACTGAGATACACTAGCAAAAGACTAATATTGGCTTTGTAGCCAAGGAAAATGAGCTGTTATGCAGATTCTTGCCTTAGTTTTTACACAGCATCTTAGTTTTATCTGTATCAAAACAATTGTTCAGAAGCCAAGTGGCAAACAGCATCTGTCTCTACTGACTTTCAGGAGAGTTTCTCTGATGGAAATAAATCCATTTTAAAAACCAAAATCTGGATCGTTTGTACTGGTTAGTTATGTATGAACCATAGTGTAAAGCCATTAGATTTACATTATTGATTGCTATAAAAATATTCTCAAAAACAAAAAGATATTTTATATTTCTACTGTATTTAGTACAACTACATACATACGGCTAGTGTACTAGTCAGAGCTTAAGTAATTTACTTGATATTTTGCTCAAATACTAATTAATGCAGAACCTTCTCAGCTTTCTTCAAAGAAATAAGAAAACATGCTGTCATATAACTGTAACATTGTTGATCAGTGTTCTGCAGAGTCAGATGTTCTTCAGAGAACAACTACAATGGTAAAAAATAGTAATTTAAATGATTTAGTTAATGCCCCCTACGTTGATCTAATTATATATTTCCCAAATAATAATGGATTAATTTTCTGAAAACTGTTGTAGTTCAATGAGTAATGTTGTTTGTTTGAATACTAATTGATCAATGATACATATTATGACTTCTGTTCATTTTTCTGGTGATTAATCCATTTTTTTATTTTATACATCTAACAGACATTGGTACATATTTTCATACACTGACTTGCCTTCTTTTGCCAGCCTCACTGTGATTTTCTTCTTTTATTACTGCTCTATCTCT
Organism: Pterocles gutturalis; assembly: GCF_000699245.1. Taxonomy (NCBI): domain Eukaryota; kingdom Metazoa; phylum Chordata; class Aves; order Pterocliformes; family Pteroclidae; genus Pterocles; species Pterocles gutturalis. The sequence goes on along the minus strand of NW_010099866.1, from coordinate 12,245 downwards.
ACTTGTGATGTTTTCTGTTTCTTCATTCTTCTGCAGTTCTCTGCTCTCACTGTCTGGTGAGGCAGAGGCACAGTCTCCTTGTGGCTAGTGTCCAGCAGTAAATTTCTCCTTATGAGCTTGTCTCCCCTCAAGCCCATGTAAATGTTTAACATCTGAAACAACCTTTTTAGGTATTTTCCCAGTTCTGCTATATAGATGTAGTCTCCCAAGAGCTCATTCCTGAGGTCACCTCAAAGCCACTTTATTTATGAAGTTAGGGTTGTTCTGCCTTGCACATCACACACTTAAATTGAACTTCATTTGGCATTTAAGAGTGATCAGTGAATTTTGTGCAGCCCTTCTTTGCAGCTGTCCCTCAGACTTCTTTTCCATAAGGCTGACATTCATAAGTTCTGCCACATAGCTGTTCACACCTTTTCCCTAACATTTATGAACATCATGGGTTCTCAGCCCTAAGCCCTGTGGATATCCAGTGGTGAACCTTCTCAGTTGGGAAAATAATTTTTTCTATCCCATTACATTCTGTTTCTGAACTAATTTTTTATTAACTTAAGCATTTAATTTATTTTTTTTTTACACTCCTCATTTCCTCCACTTATTTTCCACAGAGGTTCTGGTGAGGAATGCTATACTATGGTCCCACTACATTAAAAGCAGGGACTGATGGGAAAAGATGGTATTACTGTTTTGTACTTCAAAGCCCGAAATTTTGTTATTGGCATCTGGCTAATATGAAGTTAGCTAAATGCTAGTTCTCAGCTCTTTTGTTCTAGGAGTTTAAGAAGAAAGGCATCTATTTCTCGTTCCTCTTACCACTCTGAATCTGGTAGGCTGCTGTTAAGACATGTTTAGTTACCTTACAGCTATAATGGAGCACCTCCACTTTGTGCTTGCCTGAGTTTACTGGCATATATAAGATGAGCGAGAGGTCATTTTGCTGCTGCTGATACTTTGCTTTCTGGTTTTGAGGTGAGTCATTTCAAAGATCTTTCTTTCTCTGGATTTTTAGACCACTTCATAAATTAATGTGTTGGATTGTGTTAGTCTTGCAGCTGCACAAAATTACTTAAAATCCAAATGTGGGAACAAGCAAGACTCCAAGATTTTCACTGTTGTGGTTGTCTTTTGGCAGATGTGGACATGCATCATAGCCCTGATTTGCTCCTGTTCGGAGCTGAGGTTTCATACCTGTTCATGGTCGGAAACTTGACTTCCATAGGGAAAAGAAAAAAGACCGAGAAATCTTAGTTATGACTAAGCTGAGGTGACTTCACAGGAACTGGCTCAGTCTGTGTGTTCAGCCCGAGTTCACTTTTTAAGCTTTGTCACTTACTTTATTAGGATATGCCGTATCAGTGAAGAGTCTGGGTTTTTTCTAATGCAGAGTTTATACCTGTTTATACCTGACTGATGGAAAAACTGCTTATTAGAGCTCCTGGGATGAACCTTTATTAGTGGAAGGATTAGAAAAGTGGATAGCTTTTAGCTTTGCTGGGTCTGTGAACAATGAATGCAGAGAGCAACTAGGCAAAATTATGGTTCTGAATAAGTTCACCAAGGAGTTTGTGCTAAATTTGATTTGATGTTTTCTTCAAAGTTTAGTTGATCAGGATATGCTCTAAATGGCTTTTAACAGTTTACTTTTAAGTTCCAACTTTGAGATGTAATGGATATTTGATTTGAATTCATCTGCTCCTTGCAGTTACGATGATTAAAAAGCTATAAGGCTGATTTTGAGGTCTGGTTTAGTTGTGAGTTAACTGCTGACAGATAGAGTCCTTGCATGACACAATGAACTTCGGCTGTGGACCTTAGTGGTGAGTGGACAGTATGAAAGAGCTGATGTCTCTTTCAAGAAGCCTGGAATAGAGTACAGATAGGTAAGCTATCAGAAATACAGCTGTACAACAAAGTGTCAGGGATTTTTTTCTGGTTTTGGCAAGGGTAAAGCCAGACTGGAATCCTTTCCATACAGAACACTCTAAATTTCAGACCAGTATCAAAAAAGTCCTCAGAAATGTTGAATTGTGTCCTGGAGTTTGAGTAGGGCTTCTACAAGCATTGGTCTGGCGAAACCTGTGAGCTGGATTCCTCACAGCAATAGTCCTTTCATTTATTTGCTATTTCACAATATATTTAATCAGCTGTTTGTATTAAGGCAGACATTTTTGATTGACAATTAAAGAACATCCTGACTGATTCTTCATGGGCCAGTCTGAGAAAAGTCGGCTTAAATTGTCTTCAGAAACCTTGCTTGCCTGTTCAAGGTCACTTACGATATAAGAAATTCTGTTCTGCTTTCATTGTATCTAATCTGATACTTAAAAACGTAATTTTCTCTGAAAGAGGATGAATTTGCCTTGAATTTGCCAGTACATGAAAATGCGTATTCAAGTGGTTGTATAACCTAGCACCGCTTAATCCAGTCAAGAAAATGGTTCTGATTTTGCACAGAAATTCACTTTGCAGAATTATGGTGATGGTTTGCTCTTGGATTATCTGCTTTTATATACTCACTGTTAGATTTAAAACCATTTTATGTCATCTGTCTGACTCTGAAGCCATTTATTGTCTCTTCCTTAGTAAAACTAGCTCATGTCTTTGAGATGTTCAGATCTTTTTCTCTCTTCTTTGAAACTGAATTGTCTCATTTTGCAAGTAAAAGTTTCAAGGGAGATGGAAATTGACTTTAGGTACAAGTCAGCTGAGGAAACAAGCATTTTGTACATAACTTTGACATTTCTATCTATTAATAAATGAAACTTTATAAAGTAAATTAAAAAAAGATTTTATTTTAACAGTTAAATCTGCTGTATTTCGATTCAGATTACAGTAAGGAGTGTTTTAACTCAAGTTATTTTTTTCAAGAATATTTACTGTTTAGAAAAGTATTTTTGGTGTACTTTGCCCTTCCTATTCCCATGCTTTCAGTTTAAATATGTTTTGTTCCTTCCAAGATGAATATGAAGTAGAATATAAGGGGAAATGAATAGCAAAATTCTGTTAATATCCACAATACTAAGCATTATAAAGCCACCTTTTCTTAGTTTTCATGGTCATATTTTTCTGTGAAAGATTTTAAATATAATCTCAAAAAATTGTTGCTTAATATAATAAGCATTTAACATTTATGCAGCAACAGTGTAATAAAAAGGAGCTGAGAGTAAAAATAGAAGTCCTGAATTTTAAGAGCTATTACAAAATTATATTAGTATCTCTTTACAGTTGCTTTATTGTCCATTCTCCAAAAAGTGATGAGGTTTTTTTTTTCAGAAAAAATAGAAGTTGCTTCAGGATTCCCATGTAGCATAAATTTCATATACCACTCAAAAATTGCCTACACACTAATTTTCAACTTGCTTGATTGTCTTGAGGTATCATCAGCTTGTTTTGCATGATGAGATTGCTGTTTGAAGCATTTTTGTGAAAGTTTTCCTTCTTTGTTTTAGCGCTTCTGTTCAATTATGTATGTATAAGTGTCACCCGTTCCCAATTACAGATACGCCTTGCTTAGGAATGGATACCATTACCAATAATTTTAGGTACTTTTTTATTTTCTAGAGAATGTAAATTCCTTGTCAGTATCCCCATGTTTTGGCCCTGTTACTGCTATCAGCATAATGCATTTTCTTCTCTTGGAAAGAAATGCATTAGATGGATTAGCAAAGCACTAAAAATACCTTCGCTTAACCACCAAATTATATAACCATCCGATTTCTGTTGGCTGCTGGTTTCATGCTGTGGTGCATTTTAGAAATCTTCATTTTACAGCACATCAAGTGAAAAAAAGTTTTTGATTTACATCAGATCTTCTTTCAGAGTTTCAAATATATCTTTCTTTTAGATATATAATTTTTCATTCAAACGGTTAAAAGTAGGATTTACTGAAAGCTTCTGATAACTGTTATCACTTAAGTATTTGAGAATGCTGCTGCTTTTATATGATATATTTCCTTTTTTTTGGTGACTATGAGGCAGTATGTCTGATGTTTTCTTCAGGTTTGTGGTTTGTTTTTTCAGGGGGGTATTTTTTAATGAATAGTAATTCCACTGCTGAGGGCCATGGTCCTCTGAAATAAAATGAGTAATTTTTTCTAGAAACCTTTTTATGTATGCAAGAGAAGATCTGGTCATAATGACCAGCTGTAGAGCTAAATGTCATAATTTTTCTCCACTTTCTGTATTATTTGAAATAAAGGATTTTCTAGTTAATCGGTTCCAGGTACCTCTCTATAAGGAGACAACAAGAAGAAAATTTATAATCTTCCCTTAGATTAATTACATCTTTGTCATTTCAAGATTTTTCTCTAAATTTACCTTAAAGATCTAAAGTGATTTGTCTCTCAGTATGCTATTCCAGTACTTGACTAGGACTAGTAGTAAGTTATTACTATAACTCAAATCCCCTTTGCATTGGTGAATGAAGAAAAAAGAGGCGCAATTTAAACGTGTAGATAATTAACTGAAATGCTCATCAAAAATGTTTGCGATGAGATAACTTTGTAGACTGCTGGCTTTTTTTGATGTCTTTATGGCAAGAAGCTCCTGTTGCTTTGCAATGGAACTGTTGCCTATGGTCGGGTTGCCTGCGATAAGGCTGCAAGATTTTGTTCTTTGTGAATGTGACAGGACAAGTCTGCTTGTATCCTAAGGTCAACCAAGTGTCACCTTAGTCTGCAGTTACATCCTTTCCTGCTGTTTGTTTTTCTATTGTGTAGCTGTAATGAAAAAGAAAAAACTGAATGCATGAAAAAAGGAAATGATGCCATCAGAGCAATCCCTTTGCATGTAAGGGAAAAGACTACATGTAATCAGCTGGCTGAAGGGCATGAGAACATCCTGAAAGGTAATTGGGCACCTTTTGTTGAAATACTCTCATATATCCCATTAACTTGTTCAGTGTTGCTTGGAAACAATCCCTAAAGACAGAGGCACAATACTAGGCCTTTTTGCTTTTATTCAGTGCCAAGAAAAAAGTGGTTATCGTAGTATACAGCATCATCTTAAAGCTAGTATTGTTTATGTACTGCTTCTGGAGAAGTATGTACACAAAGGGTTCAAACTTTCCTAGCCAAGCTCTTTGTGCACTCACTCATGATGTTCTTTACAAGTGAGTGGGAGAAGCCAATGCTTTTTTCAGATCCTTCTCAGAGTTCGTCTCTGCAGTCATTTGTCTTGTAGAGTGGAGAGCTGAAGTTGCTACTATTTGTTTCTAACTGAACAACTTACTATTGCTCTTCTATTTGCTCTCACTCCATTCTGCTTGGAATATTTATCTCCACATGTTCCATCTCATCTTTTAAGTTGTACAGTCTCTGGGGCCTGTTCACTATTTATGTTTTAAAATACTTAAATGGTAGAACCTAGTCTACTTGTCATTGTGCAAGTGTTAACAAAACAGATGCGCTAATAATAACAGGAGCAATGAGAAGATAATTTCCTGTGGGGTTTTTTAGAACTCTGTTTTGTTTAAATCCAAGAATATTTTCTTCAAAAGCACAGTGCTGATAAGAATAAACAAGGGTTTTTTTCTCTCTCTCTTTTCCCTGTGACTTACCAGGAAAGAAATCCCTGACTTCTAGTCTTCACGTCTCTAGTTTCTTCTCAAAAGGAAATAACTAGTATCTGCCCCTGGATGTTGGGGTGTACGCAGTTGCTGCTAGCTACTAGAGCAAATGGTATCAGGCATTCTGGCTCTCTCTTCTGCCTTTCTACTGCTGAAATATGTCTTAATATTTATTCCAAAGAAAAGAGTCACAGATTTTTATAATTAAAAAAAAAAAAAACCAGCTCAGATAAGGGCATTATGTTGAGCCTAATGAAGAAAGCGGTGAGTTCAAGCATCAGCACTTTAAAGTAGAAGACCTACATTCTTCAATAGCAAGAACAAGGAAAGATTGTCATGATTCAGATTCTGGTATTTCTAAGGGAAAGCAGGAGAGTTTCAATAGGGAGGACGCTTGTCATGCGTAGGAGTGTATTAATATGAGAAAATTCTGATTTTGTTAAATTGATCTAAAAATTAGAATCAGAATGGAGAGAATTTTGTAGAATTTTAATATGAAAAGATTCAAATGCTTCCATATTATAATTTGAAATAACCTGCCCTTTCATGAACTTGAAGGACACCTTTAAAGTGTACTTTATTAATCCTAGTGGTCAATTATGCAAAAAAATATAATGAGACTATGGTAGTGATGTAAGGTGTTTGTTTGGCCGCATTTTATTGTACCTTTTATTCTGAAGGAATGAATTGACTTTACATGCTCTCATCAGCAACTCATCATTGCTTTTACTTGGCTAATTCTGAGGTGAAGAGAAGCTGGAAAGGAGCATACAGTTTGTTGCTCAGGAGGTGAAAAGGAAAAAAAAATGGTCAAGAGTTTTTTAAAAATTCATTTTGCTATTAAAATACTTCCTGTGATGTTACTCTCTTTAGGAGCAGACAAAACATCACTTTCTAAAATTTTAATCAAAGAACAGATAAATGGCTTATAGTCCATTTACCCTGTAGCTTTGGAGGATAAAATTGCGAGCTGAACCTGGCAGGTTTTTAATTTGTTCTTCACATAATCTGTTGGTGAAAAATTAAATGTTGGCCATGCTGACATGCAGAACTCCTACTGGTTCTAGTGACTGCAGGATACCACTGATAGAACAGTGTTCCTTGTGAGTTTTGTGGGAGTCACAGGCAGTTGAAAGCCCAAAACTATGATACTAGAAGTTCCCAGCTGGACCAATAGGGATAATCAAGTACAGAGACAGTCCAGTTACCACTGAAGGAAAGCATTAGGTTCTCAGTATGCTGTCATTCTTCATAATTCCCAGAAAAAGTAACATTATGGTCTTATTTTATGAATTGCAAAAGAACTACTAAAACTTTTTGAGATGTAGTCCTTTCCCTTTGCAAGCGGTGAAGCTTCTGTAATGAATCCGTATGCCACATTCTGTCTGCTGTTACTCATGCTGAATGCTACGCCATTCTACACGCTGTCCCAAAAAACTTGAGATTTGAGTATGGTACAGCTCAATATGAGTAAGAGTGACAGAATTCATTCTAGAAAGATAGGTCAGCTCAGTTGCTGAAGATATCCATATTTCTGGAAATCAGGCCGTGGGGGGCTTTGAAAAGCTTAACTGAGGATACAATTTTGTGTTTTATTGCTCTACTAGAGAATCTGGTTTCTGGAATTACGTATATGTGAGAAAAATTATTAACAGCTTACATGGGTTTGCAACAGAAACAGCTGAATGTACAGGTTGCTGCTGCTTCTTTTTGCAGTGCAGCTGCTTTTGTATTACAGAGATTCTCAGTGTACTAGTTAACAAAATAAAAGCATCTTATCAAGCATGATTTGTTTTCCTCAGCTTTGCTTGTTTGGCGCATATTTCTGGAAGGTCATCTAGATCATGGTGCCAAACTTCCCTGGACAGGGGCATATATCACTTACCTAGTGGCAGTGAATGTTGGGTGGTTTACTGCATGTGCAATGCCACAGTCTTCCAAGGAAAAGAGGGTGCTGGAGCCGTTCAGACAGCTGGCTCCCGGCTGTGCTTTTTCCCAAAGGATTTTAGGAGCAGGCATGGAATGTGCTGTGAAATTCTGGTAGTGGCAGCCAGACAGCCTTGTGATAGAGGCAGCAGCTCTGGGAAAGATGATGATCAGGAATCTGCCTGTGTGCTGCTCTTCCCCAGGTGTTCATCCAGCCAAGAGCCAGTGCTGGGTTTGGTGGGTTGGCCTAGTGAGCTGCGTGCACTCTCAGGCTGGACACCAGCCCAAGGGATCTGGTGCACAGCAGAACTTGGTTATGTGAGTTTACTTTCCAAGCATGGCAAAAACTTCAGTGTGACCTTTCAGTAAATTAGCTATGGTGAGGCACCGTGTTAGAGATATGTGATCTGCTGTGAGTACTGTGGGAGGTTTGTATGAGAGCAGGGGTATGCAGCGATCATACATGCTCAGGTTCTGTATGAGGCTTTGACCCTGTCACACTTTCACGGTATTGTGGAAAACCAGCCTTACTTCTCATGGCTCTTACCAGCAGAGCTAACTAGCTCAAGCCCAGGACTGTGCTAATGTAACTACACAACTTCCAGCTCTGGAGCAGACTTGTTCAGTGTTTCACTGTATGTTGTATGTATGCTTCAGTCAAGCTTGTGCACAGACTCTCCACATGTACAAAGTAAATTACTGCCTAATCTAGCTGGTCTGATGAATACTGGTGTACATCTGCAGCAGTGAAGGCCATATAGCCTCTACTAAAAAAAGTGGGATATGAACTGGGTGTTATAGCTAACATGATTATTGGCATTGTGCAATACAGAGTGAGTTTTAATAGAATATATTGTCATAGTTCCAAAGGAAGCTAAATATATGACATTCAGTGGATCTGCTGTTTTCAAGAGCTGAGCTTTTGGCAGTAGCTGTGAAATAATATACAGCAGAATCGTGTTAATTCATGCTAATGACTTAAGAGACCCATCATGAATTACTTGATTTTACAACTTAGCAAGTAGGTGAAACATGATGACAAAACTTCAGAGATGCACACTTTAACAGTATGTTCTCTGCTAATTTATCTCGATAGGAGCAGTTTAGTTGTAAATATATTTGCAATATACGAGTTAATGGACAGTGCTATCATTAATGAAAGCAACAATGATTTCCTGAAATGACACTTCAGTACAGCAGCCTGTTATTAAATATCTTCAAAGAAAGAGGACGAAGTTATGAGAGTGTGAGACCAGTGAAGTGGTTATGAAGGTAATAGATGTTGGTTTTTAACATTAGTAAAAATTCTCTTCTCATTTGTGTTGCAATGTAGAATAAATGTGGCTAAAGGTACTTGGGAAAAGAGGTATCCTGACTAGCATAGTAGTAGTATGCAGATATATATGTAGGTTAAAAGTGTATGAAAATTTTTATCTTCAGGTTAAATTACTTCTAGAGAGCTAAACTGCTAACATGTTCATTCTTAAAATAGTAATACCCAAACTAGAGGCTCATTGGACATCTTCTCATATGTTCTAGTAAATTCCTTAGTCTTCTAAATAAAGAGTAAGTATCTCCATTATGAAAAAGTTTGCAATTTTTTATGATCAAGTTTGGGTTTTTTTTGGTCTACATTGTGTTTCCACGTTAAGTACTATTAAGAATGCAGCTTCATTACTGGTAGTGTGCTCTTAAATGAGCAAATACGACTTTTTCAGTATGCCTTAGAAAATTATACTGAGCCATTTAATGTTTGTTGTGCTTTTAGTAAAAGAAGGAGCTGAAGCCTCTCTGTATTGGAAACATACGCACTTGTTGCTGTGCATTGGTGTGTCAGCAGAGAAGTCTGACTAAATAAGGCAATGCATGAGTAGAGCTTATCAATGTTTGACAGGAATATAGTCCACTAACAGCTGATACAGTCGCCCATCTTTTCTCTGCTGTCATTGGCTCTCTGCACTGCACAGAGATGTATGTTTATCGTCTGCTCGGTTGCTGATTGTGCTCAAAACTTAGCCCTCCACCTTTTCAGTTAGTTCATGCCAGAAGTCATACAAGTGAGCTGAAACCCTTAGCCAAATGTAATTATATTTGTAATTGTGTAAAAATATATGTGGAGTTGTCAGCTTTCAAAGTTTAGGGGAGAAGAGTACTGTCCCTTCTGCTTCTCCCCCCACCAAATAGTCTAGAGTGAGTGAATATTTTTTGATAATATAAATAAAAAATAGGAAAATTCATACATATCAGTGTCCTTATGGTTCTGCTGTGCACTAGAAAATGCTTGTGAAAAGACTCCATAACATTATGAAAGCAAGTAGTGACTGATTTTTGCCTTCCTTGCTCTGAGGGACCGATATGGCTCAAATGACTGGCTAAGGTCCCAGTGACCTGTCTGGGAATAGCGTAACACCTTACATGCTTGTAGGTGCTTTTAAAAAAAAATACAGAGTAAGATACCCTTAACATTGTTTCAGTATCAGTTTTCCTGTTAAAAGGAGTTTGGTTATCAGATTTTGTCCCTGGTTGTGCAAGAGTTTGGGATTTGAAGATTTTTTGAAGAAAGTTATTAGGCCAATAAATAAAATTTAAGATCTGATGGCACCTGGCCTGCTACAGAATGTCCCAAAATAGTCAAACTGGTGACCTGCAAATATTTTTTGATACTGGGAATAAATGTAAATGTCTGTGCATGTGTGGCCTTTTAAAGGGATTTCTGAAAAATATCAGACATTAAATTGGTATCATTCCTTCTTATGAAGACAAATCAATGATTTGGGAATCTCTCCTTTTCTTGCAAGTTCAAGTCATTAAACTGCAAGGCCAAGGATGTTGAATTACTGGCAAAAGTTTCTGTTACGCAAAGTGATAAATACCTTTTCCACTGAGTGGAAATTTAAGACAATAGTGAAAAATGCCCTTCAGTTCTCTGTAGCACACTTTTCATTTCTTGTTCCTCCCAACTGTCTTTACTAGCTTCTCAAGTCAGGGAGGGAGGGAGGGAAGGGATGGACAGATGGAGGGATCGATGATGTACATTTTTTCTTTTTTCATTTCTTGCACTGACTTTAGTCTTTTCATATTAATCCTTTTACATCTATCTTGAGCTCAGATGTGTACCCAGAATTGTTTTTTTACACATGCAGCTAAAAGCTTGATAAATTTACAGTTATTCTGATTTTACTGTAAATGCAAAGCAGACAAACTTCTCCATGCGAAATCAGATCAAGTGTACTTCTGCCTTTTCACCATATAAAGCGTATGTACTTTCTGACACCCGATACTCTACTTGGGCAAGTCAATATCTTTCTTATTTATTCTTCCATATCTCATCATACTGTCTTCCTGTTTTTGCAACAGCATCGTCAGTGCTCACGCCCCCCTTGTCCTCTTCTGTACAGGAAGCCAGCTGAGGAACGGAGAATGTTTTGCGTCCTTCTGAGAGCATTTAGAAGGTTCAAAGATTGTTGTATGGGAGCCTCACGTTTTGTAAAAGTTGTTCATTTTACTGTATGCAAAATGATACAAAGACTAAAACTCCTATAGCAGTTTAGGGAAGAGACTTCTGGTAACTTTGGATCACTCATAGCCCTAGGAAAGCGGAACAGGTAAATCTGAAAAACCACAGTGAGGCTTTTTGTTTTGGTTTGGGTTTTTTTGTTTGTTTTGTTTGGGGTTTTTTTTCCTCCTTTTTGTTCCTGTCCTCTCTTCTGTAAGCTTGGAATGAAGAGTCAGGTTTCTTTACTTCAAAAGTGACTTTCCTGTCAGGACAAAGAGAGGCCTTGAATCTCTGTCATGGGAAGAATGCTTACCTGTGTGCACTCTAACTGGCTGTTTGGTGGAGGTGTTAGTTTCTTGTACACCACTTAGCATCACAAAAGAATAAAATACACCAATTCCTGATGGGGAGTGATGCATGTAATCCTATTGGCCCTACCAGTGCCATTTGCTTTTTCCAGAGTTGGTTGTTTTCAAAGTGCTTTTTCGTCACACCCAATGCAGTGCTTAAAAAAACAAATCCTGCAATTTTATTTGAGAGATCCATCTGCTTTAATTCAGTAGCCTCCCTTAAATGTCCTAATGAGAATTCACAATTCAGTAGCATTGTTGTATACAATATATTTAATAGAGATGTCTTCCTGTCCTCTGAATCAATCTCTGATAATGGTACTGAAAGAATAAGCAGTTGATTGGGATGCCTGCCGTTAGAGCACATGTGAAGGGTTTGCAGTAGATACACAGCGTAATGGACTGTTTAGCATGTGTGTAATAGCTCTTGCACATGGCTTTATATCCAACTCCCCTCCAAAATAAAAGCACTTTTACAGAGCGAGTAAGGACACTTTCAGGCTGCCTTTTTGACACTTTTCTGCTGTGCCCAAAATACTCTTAGTTTTCTAGAATGTGTCTGCAAACCCCCAGTATTGAGCTGGGTGCAATATCATACACCTGAATGATCTGCATGGAAAACAATATGATGTGTCCGTAGAGATACAGAAGTTGTATAGCCCTGAATTTAAGTGCAGTGACTATGCAGGAAAGCATGGTAAAGCCTTAAAATTCTTTAGTCATTCAAGGATGCTTTATTTTGAGGAATTTTATTAATTAATTTTATCTTTTTAATTTCTGAAAATATGTTTTGAAAATATTTTAATTGTTGTAGCCTTATTAGTTATGCAAACTTATAATTCCACATTTTCTGGTTATTTTAAATATATTGTAGTCTTTATAAACATTTTATCATGTTGTTTTCATA
>NW_010099865.1:1962-2224 GCF_000699245.1 Pterocles gutturalis | reverse complement strand
TAGGGGTGCCTCAGGGGTCTCTGGGCCCAGCCCGGCCCCCTGAAGTACGCAGGTCCCTCAGAGTTCGGGCTGTGTTGCCGAAGGGGCCTTGGTTGTGAGGGCGGCCGGGCCCTGGCTCCAGAGCTGACACCAGGGTGTGGTGCTGGCTCGCCTGTGCAGGCCGCAGGCTTGGTCCCAGGCTAGTGGGAGCATGAGAGCCCTCCTGTGCAATCGGGACTGGTGAGTACAGGCGAGGCTCACACCTCCACTCACTTCTCTGTGG
>NW_010099865.1:0-1931 GCF_000699245.1 Pterocles gutturalis | reverse complement strand
TAAAGTGTTGGCTCCACATAACGCCCCAAGCCTGCAGTGTGTAGGCCCTGGTTCTAACCAAGGGAGAAGGCTGGTAGGCTGAGCTCAACCCTGATGCTCAAGAGGCTTCTCCAGATATGTAGGAAACTGTGGAAAAACACTGAACTGTTTGATGTGGTTTAAGTGGCTTTGAGGTGAGTGTCTCCTTTTCTTTTACTTCCCAGAACCTGGAATTTCTGGAGGTATTGGTAACCCCCTTCCTACTGCTGACAGCTGGAGGGAGAGCAGCCAGCTGGGGTGAATACCACAGACCCTGTTCGGAATCAGAGTTATGGATGTTTGGTGCTTTTTCATCATTAGATCTGTTTTGTAGAACATAAGTGCTACAGTATTATTTTTTTTCCTTCCAAGTCAAACAGCAGTCATGGGTCACTGAAGGCAAGCCCAGAAAAAAACCCAGTATGTGTTCTGGAGTGTTTGGTACCAGTCCCATTTTGTGGGGGATAAGGAGCAGATGGGCTAATCCAGGATGGTGGCTCCCATGTAGCCAACAAGTCTGAGAGTGGAGGAAGTGAGAAAAGCAACCGTCCAAAGAAACCCACTGCAAACATCGATTCTGGTTTCCTGTAGCTGCTACAGGAGCTACAGCAGTTTAAAATTTATTATTTAGTAATGAGGGGGACAGATGCTGGCTCTACAAAAACACCATTAATCTATATAATTCTTGTCTCTAACCTACTAGATAAAGAGAGAAAAAGCAATCTTAAATTTTAGTAACAAATGAAATTACCTGCTTTAAAAAAGAAATAGTATTAGCTTTGGTGGATAACTAAAACCTTGGAGCTTTTAGACTTGTGCAAATGCGAACAACACATATATCTAGTATTTCAGACCATCTGCCCTTTTTCTGCAGAACACTGTGTTCTTTGCTACGGCACTAACCGTGCAGACCTTTGCTTCCCAGTCCTGTTCTCCGAGTGGTAACTGACAGTGTGAAAAGGGTGGTGGCGTTACACTAGAAATTCCTGGAACTTGGGGATCTTTCTAAGTAGTCTGCCAGTAAAAAAAAAATACCAGCAAACAATTTATTGTGCTTGCTTAAGGCTGCAATCTCGTTGCTGTGTTAGGAATAGTTTTGAGGGTCAGCTGGCAAAAAGATGAGCTACCTGCCATATGAGGGTATTCCGTAGCCTGAGTTCTGCCCCTCATACCTGGCACACGAAGGCAGTTTATGAACCTGTTTTTTACTAAATACCCTATTCCTTCCACAGCTCCTAGCAGGTGAGATGTTTAGAAGCGGATCTTCAGAGCTGAGCCTGGCGTAACTGTTGTCTGTCGTAACCAAGTTAGCTCCTACCCTGGAAACTGTTTTCAGTGTAAGGGTGGGTTAGCGCCTAGGAAGGAGGTTCTGACCACCTGGCAGTCAGGATTCCTCCATGCGTACAGAATATTTACCAAGTTAATTGCTTTGCTGACTTCTTTTGAATTTATAATGCATTAAGTATAGGCTTGAGTTGTCGCACTCGGCCTCTTCCAGGGCCAAGCCTTTGTGTTGCAGGTTTCTTGAGGTGGAGATTGTATCTTTGTTGGTTTTTTTTTTTTAAGTACTATTTGTGTAGCCCTACATGTGTGGTTTTCATGCATAGATATGCTGAATAGTGGCATGGAAGTGTTGCCAGATGTCACGGGGTTTTGTTACCGGTCCTGTCAGGCAATTCTCTGAGAATCTCGGATTTAATTTCCTTTTAAAATAGGTTTTTGATGTTTCAACTTGGAAAATATCAACCCTGCAGGTTAAAAAAAAAAAAAGGCAACTAAACCGGACTCGCCATTTATTATTTATAAAATGTTTTGCCTTCTGACCTTCTGGCGAGTCAGCTGGGGATCGTTGGCTCAACACCCCCCGGAGGGGTGCGAGGCGCCCGCCCAGCTGCTGTCACGGAGCGTCACCG
>NW_010099864.1:0-28665 GCF_000699245.1 Pterocles gutturalis | reverse complement strand
TATATATATATATATATAGAGAGAGAGAGGGGTAGAGAGGGAAATAAATAACATCTCAAGCAGAGGAAAATCTTGAAAAGGTGCGTCCAAGTGCCCAAAAATCCAAGCCACTGCACATATTCTATCATCTCTGAGTAAAAGCTCAAATGCCTAAGAAGGACACAACAGTGGGAACTGCCTAAAGCCAGTTCTCCATATGAGCTGGCATATATACAAGGAATTTTTCTGGAATTTATGCTTTAGTGTAAATTCTTAAACTACAGTGAAATAACTTTGGATTTGTGTAATAAGCCAGTTGTGTTCATAGAGGCCATCTGGTGTAATTTCATATTTGGCATCCTAAATTTCTCTTTACATATTTCACTCCATCTTTTTTCTTTCTTCCCTAGTAAGAGAACAGAAGATTTCTCTATTCACTGGTGGGAAATAAAGAATTGGAGCTTTAGGTGTAATAATGTAATTGGTATGTAAGGTTGGGAGAAAATCCAATTTTTTTCAACATTCACGTTGTCTTATTTTGCAGTTCCGAAGCATCATGATCAAATCTTTTAGACAGCAGTTTGAACATTTTTTCTAAAAAAGAAATCTTTAATTAGTTCAAGAAATCTATTACCTGTCTATTGAGGAAACATGGGATGTTCTGCTAGTGCTAGTTTAATGTTAGGTGGATAACCTGGGGAGGATGCTTTTACATAGGTTTTTGGTGGAAAAGTAAACGTGTAATGAAGGAAGTTAACTCATGGGTGAGGAAGAGTCAAGCCTTCTCTTAGAATGCAAGATGGAATAAATTCATAGTGAAGATAATTTGGTGGCAGGGGAAGTAAGAAGCTGCAAAGGAAGGCATTACTCTCTAAAGGCTCTGGATCAAAATTAGCTGTCCCAATACCTTTAGGGATGGAACACATCATAGTATGTTAATTCCAAGGTGTAGGGAGTGTCAATAAGATATGACATATTGCTAAAAGGATGAAAACATGAAGTAAAGAGAAGGTGACCCAGAAAGAGCAGGTCCCAGTAGTAAATAAATCACGCAAATATACATGCAAAGTTTCTATCAGCGGCAAGCCAGCTGGAATTTTCTCCGCTTGAGAGGAGGATGAGCTATTTCAATAGTATTCTCCCCAGAGAGGTGTCAAGCTTTAAAAAAAAATCTGGCTGCATATTCACTACTTCATAAATCAAGTTTATTTAGACATCTTGGAGTAGAATGTGTTTTCCTGTGCCTCTTAGCACGATACAGATGATTAACCCAACTACAGTTTCTCTCACCTTTTTGTCCATGGGCAGGGGCAATGAGAGAACATATGAAAGATTACTTAGTATGCAAAAACACAAAGTATCTTCCTATTCAGTGCCAGCTAGGTCCGTAATATCCTCTGTGTCTCAAATTTATATCTGGAAGATGACATCTTAAGCCTTGTGTCTGAAAATTATGATTAAAATCACATATAAACCTACAATATTCTGGTCCTCTTCTTGCTCCTTGGTGACCTCAGACTGAGTCAGCTAGAGGAGTAGTGCAAGAATGAATTACATGGGCTTCTCATCAAATTTATGCTCAGAGAAAAATTGTCTTGACTAGACGAAGAGATACTGTTCAAACCAACAGTTGTAATTACGCCCGCAGTAAAGGTAAAACTACTGAGAAACAAATACACAGAGAAAATAGGAAATAAAGAGAAATAAACAATGCAGATGGTTCGGTGTCTTGCACAGAGGCAGGAAAGAGTTCATGAAGTGGAATGAGGCATAAATGAAACGGTCTAAAATGGGAGAGTCCACATCAGCCGGTCAATTGCTGAGAGAAATCCCTGACCATTATTTCCTTTACAATGGAGGAAGTTTGTGTTTGGTGTCTAAAATTTTCATCACTGGTGTTCCCTCTTTCTGTAGAAGTACTTCCAGAAGCTTTCTCAGGAGTAAGTCTTGGCAGACTGCCAAGTTTGCTTTGAGGTATCGCTTGGAAAGAAGGTGAAATCATTTCAACCTGGAAGCTGTTAGATCTTAGCTACAGATGAAACATGTTGTGAGGGAAGGAAAGCCTACACCCTGAAAACTGGTCTAAGGTCTCTTGCATAGGCAGTGCACTGGGAGATTAATCTCAAGCCCACACAGACATATCCTTCTGTGCACATTCAATAGATGTGGAAAACCTCAGAGAAGCCAACCAGCCTCCTCATCCTGACCCCTAAAGATCCCCACAGATAATCTTTCTTCCATTAGTGTCACCTTGGATGAGTATGTGTGAGTATTCATTTCCAGTAACTGATTCTCCAGAGGTGAGATGTTTGCTTAGGTCCAGTTCAAATATAGTTCATACTTGCATCACTGGAATCAGAAACTCACCAGACAATATTTTGTCAGAAATAGGAATACCAAATTGCTGTGGAAATACACATGTGTAGTAAAAATGTATGTCTACCAATCTACGATACTCCTCCTGGGCAAGGCTGTGTCTCTTGCTACCTTGATTCATCCTTTCTCTAAAAAGCAGGTTCTTGGTGGATTTATTGGCAGTAAAACAGCCTTCCTGCAAACACATCTGCTTCGGCAAAGTGTGTCATAGTCCCTATATTGGTTCCTCAAGGCAAATTCCACTAATACCACACTAGTTTCCTGATTTTTCTTACTTTGTGTCTCATGGGCTTTTGGAGAAGAGAAAGTGACAAGAAACACAATAAAACCAGTTTGAGGTCTGCCTATAAACAAAATATTACAGATCAAGACTGACGAATTAATCTCTTGAATTTCAGAGGAGTTACCACAGGTCAAACCAGTGGCATGCTCTGTACCCTACCTTATCTTGTTAGGGATTAATACGCTTTCAGAGAAAGGTTCACAAAATCCTCCTTTCATCCTAAGATTTTCTTCCTAACCACCTTTAATGAGATGAACTTTCATAACAAATACCTTTAGTAGTTATATCTTTTCCCAAACAACGTTGAGTCATTTGGCCTAATGCGGTGTTTCCCTTAGTGCAGGAAAAAAGGAAGCTTGCCACAGCGAAACCAGAATTTTACTTACAAAGTCAGAGAGTAGTTTTGTTCTGTGGAAGTATGAAGAGGGTCTAGGTAGCACCATTAAAAAAAGGTCCCCTGTTTAAGACAAAAAACATCTATTAAACACTTTCTGCATTGAGTAGGTTTTGAAAATTATTTGTGGTCTAGTTAGGGTGGTTAGAGCTAGACCTTAAGAAATGAGCTGTAAATGTACATGTGACCCCATAGGACAAATGAGAAACACCAACAGGAATTTTTTCTTCAGCACTCATCAGGATACTAGTGAGCCACAAATGGACATGATTGAGACAAAAACATACACGGATTTGCGTAATGGCTGATTTCTGTAGACTTCTGTGCATGCACAGACCCACTTTGGACTCCCGAGGTCTCTTGATGGTACAAGATATAGCTACAAGGGTATTGTTCTGGAAATGCTGGTTGTTAGTGGGAACAGGCCTGGAAGGTGAATAGGAGAGGCAACAGATACTATCTTTATGTGAATCCAGTGAAGGCAAGACTTTGTAAATGTAATTTAAGGAAGTCATACAGCTATTGCAGGTGGTGGAGGGACTGTTGGGTCTGGAGAATGTGCAGGGTCCACAAAAACATTTCTGTACCAAGAGATATACTAGCATCACTGTTGGGTTAAACTCCTTATCTGCTGCCTAACAGGCACAGCATTAAGGAGAGAGGCACACAACTTCATGACACAGAGACAGTCACTTAATTTCTTTCTGTTTCTGATACTCTCCTCAGTGTTGCTTAAATCTAATTGTGCAGGAAGTAGTTCAAAAGAAGATGTGTCCTTCCAGATGTATTTGCACATGGCCTGGACTAACTGCATCTTGTGACCTTGATTGGCATCTTTAGAAACACTACTAATAAATAAGTCTATATGTTTTACAAGAATGCAGTTTTTATACACAAGCAAATATAATATTTTTAGAGAACCATAGGATTTTCAGCATCAACTAAATTTATTATCAACTGTCCAGCCTATTGTACAGACAGCATCCAGACAATGGAAAGGATGCACTACATTCTCACTGAAGAATAAAATAACTTCTCCATGTTTTGAAGTCTTTTGTAAACTGTTATCAGCTCAAGGCGAACCACAGAAACCGTAGTGTCTGATCGACTTGTCTTTCCAGTGCACCCCTTTTCTCTTTCCTCTTGACTCCTCTGAATTCATTGCGGTTTAGACTCTGTTAGCCCAAGCAAAAATGCAGTGAGTCAGCCTGCCCAAATGCAACTGTTTCCTCGTTGCTGCTTCCAAAGGACCTGAATCTTTCTAGCAGGAGGTTTTGTTTCTGGAACAGCACCCAAGATCAAAGTGATCTTCACACTCATCTTCCCAGCGTGCTTGAAAAAAAAAAAAAAATAATAATAAATTAAGCATATATGTGCACACAGCACACATCAACATCCATGAATGTATTCACAGACCAGAAATTAACCTGACATTAAAGCAAAAAGCAGTAGTTGCAATGTAAGTGTGAGAGTATATATGTTACAACCATGAGTTCTAAACCAATTTAAATACCATCGTAATCAGGATTGTGAAGGTAAGCTCTTAGTCTTTGACTTGGATGACAAGGTCCCTCACCACGAATTCATACATTCCTCTTAAAAAGTTACTTAAATTTCTGTGGGGAGGAGGAGTAATTCATCGCAATCTGAAACAAATTGAGTCTGAAGTACATAAACTGAGCTATACCTTCTCTGGGGAGAACGTATTTGGCACCGAGCTGATTCACAGCTTCTTTTCAAAACTCTTCCCAGACTGCATCTGTACAGATGACTTACATAAGAGCATTGCTAGGCCTCTGGAGAATTTCAGATAGTTGCATTTATCACCCTTTGTTCCCTGTGGGCAGCATCATAAAACTCCTTGATGTTGCAAGTAACTATGGACATATGGCATCTTCCCTCCTTCCTTCTTTCCTTCCTTCTGTCCTTCCTTCCTTGCTTCCTTGCTTCCTTCCTTCCCAGAAATATTTAAGCCTAAACAGAAATAGTTCTAACGCTGAGGAAAGCTAGTAGTACGGGAAGTCTGCTCTTAAATCTGTTTCTGCTATGCTACACAGTCCATAGTACGCAAATTTACATGATGAAAAGTGCTCTTTTTGGTATTATGGTGCAGTACTTTGGGTTAATATTAAACATTTAAAAGTTCTGAAACATGTATTCTAGAGATTGCTGTAATGATCCAGATTTTTAAATAGCCCCCAAATGCTAATAGAAATGTCATTCCCTTACAAACCCTACAAAAATGTATAAGGAGAGTGTATCTGATAGACAAAAACCCTCTCCTAAGCTTTTAAATAGAGATAAAAACTCTTCTTATTTCCTTGTAGGACTGAAGGAAAAAGGACCACCAACATTTTTTGCCTTCTGGTCATCTGGAACCAGTTTGGTTTTTTTTTTTTTTTTTTTTTTTTTTTTTTTTTTTTTTTTTTTTCTTTTTTTTCTTTTCTCTTTTAAAAGCTGTTGGGGTTTTACTACCAGCTTTTAAAGACAAATACAACAATACCCTAAATGAAAAATAAAAAAAAAACTCAACATATTAAAAGTAACTTTAAAAAATTAAACCCATAAAATCCAAGAAATTCACAGTGCAGGAAAACCCTTCATAGTTATATTCAGTGTGTTTGGAAAAATATGAGTCATCCCAGTTTCTTTCAGAATTTAGGAAACATCTATTGATAGCAGCAGCTACTTGACCAAATAATTAGGAATGTGTTGAAAGAGGCATTTAAGCTAGCTAATTAGGAATGTTTTTAGAAATTCAGGTCCTAGTGAATTAACCAGGGGAGATCACACTCACTTAAATATCCTGTAACACAGAGGATCAAACCATTCTGTCTACAGATAATGTCTTTCTTGAAAGTCTGAGTGAAGATCCTAAAATTTCAAATCAAATTTCATTTTTAATTTTAAATGGCTAGGAAATTTGATGGCATGGTGACTTTAAGAATATAATTGGAATCCCAAAGATTTAGAATAACAGAAAATAACACTCCAATTTTTTTTTTTTCATTTCTAACAGTTTAAATGTTCTTGGCACTGTTAATTGACACCTTTCATTTTGAAAAACAGGTCAAAATTCCTATTATGTCTTGTCTTGTCATGTCTTGTGTTTTCCACAAAATCGGTAGGGTTTGTGTTTTAAAATATTACTTGCTGGAAAATGCAACTCTTCTGTAGCTCTTTGCGATGCAACTAGCCATTTAAAAAAAAAAAAAAAAAAAAAGAAAGGAAAAAAAGAAAAAGAAAAACAGAAGTTGTAT
This sequence comes from Pterocles gutturalis, assembly GCF_000699245.1. Taxonomy (NCBI): domain Eukaryota; kingdom Metazoa; phylum Chordata; class Aves; order Pterocliformes; family Pteroclidae; genus Pterocles; species Pterocles gutturalis. The sequence goes on along the minus strand of NW_010099864.1, from coordinate 22,373 downwards.
TTTCCTGTTTGTTATTGCCTACTGAAAGGCACGCAGCATATAGTGAATAGTAAATCTCTTCTCCCCCCTGTCCTACCTTGGAAACGATTACAACTCATTCTGGCTTTGATGAGCAGGATAAAAATGAATTGACACACAGAACTATTTGGTTTCATTGCTCTGACGAAACTTGTTGCATAACGTGAACAATTACATGCAGATTTTACAACTGGGTTGTTGCAAATCTGTTGTTAACAGGCCCTTATTTCCCTTGACAAGCCAGTACTGCTGACTTGAACCTATCGCTCGCTCCAATTAGATTTATGTGCTGAGCATCTGGTTATTCATGCACCTGTTTGCTGCGTTAATCACGCAGCGAAATCAGTGTCATCCTAGTATCATCACCTGCTGAGGAGGCAGTGCTCCGGCCTCACTGGTATGTGGAAACATGGATGTGACGATCAAAAACTCCTCTGACTTCACTAAGAGAGGACTTCACCAGTGTTTCTGATGATACTAGACAGAAGACCAGGAGTGCATTCAGGTTTGAGGAGCATGTTTTCACAGAAGAACCTGTTGTTCTGGAAAGACCTTCTGGCAAACGTCTTTTTCCTTTGTGAAATGGAGTGAATTTTGGTGCTCCTGATTCAGAGGGCTGCTTATTGTAATGCTGTGAATTCAGGTTTTGTATTTCTTCTCCCAGAAATGACATACGATCTCTTTTCCTGACACCTAGTTTCTGAATACCAGCTGTTTACAAGCATAGAAGGGAAAGGGAATGGCATGTAATTTTAATCCTGATTATCCTTTTTTTTTTACTTATATTGTAAAAAAGGATTGTGGCTTTCGCAACTGTAAACTATTGTCACAGAAATCCAACAAACAGACTTTGATTTCTAAGGCCTTATTCTTTTTAAAGTTTAGTGGCATAAACCTGGAATACATTCATTCAAGTGAATTGTTGTTAAGACAAGAGAGCTGGCATCTCAGCAAAAGTTTGCTCCGGGTTAGAACCTAAAATATAACCAGAAAAAATATTCTCATTGCCTCTTGAGCTCATTTTTTAAGTAATACAGAGAAGTTAGGTGTAGAAGTACTATTTAATTTAATTTCTACATAGGCTGAGCAATACTGAGAAGGCCAAATGTGATTTTAAGACTGGATCAATTTTTTTTTTTTTAGTTTAAAAATGGTTTAGACTATACAATTCATTTTGAGATGCTTTCCTGCAGAAAAGTTTCCTTTTCTACAAAGTTTTTGTTTTCATATTCTGAATTTTAAAGAACAGTAAGTGGATCAGTGGATTTTACAAAATCGAACCTAAAATTAATCATTTTGTCTTAGGTCAACCAAATTATTTGGGTTGATCTGGAGTGTTTTGCTCCTTTCTTAATTGAGAAAAACAAAACCATTTTGAGATATCCTGTTGCCATGGTTATTTATAATTCAATCAGAAGGAGAATGCTGTTCCCATTAACTTGCCAGGTTGATTCATAAAACTCAGAGAAGCATCCAAACTTTACTGATTCTCTCTCCCAAAAACCACTCAAGGCTCATCTAGATTGGGAAGAACTGCACAAAAGAATAGAGAAGCAGTGAGATGATCTTCAGATGAAGAAAGTAACCTGCATCTTGGTAGACTTGTGATTGTTGGATGCTGTTGGAAGGGATCACTTCAAAATAAGGCAAATGGGTTATGCAGACCTCTGTGATGGACGCCACCACAGAATTTGCTTTAAGTGCTTGTAGCGACATTGTTCACTTTGGAAGGAATTTGTTTGCAGGTTAGGACAGGATGGCTTTCAGCATCACACCTGTCCTTAAACCTCAGAACAAAACAAAAATCAAGGTTTGTAAGCAAGCTGTCTGTTTGGGGCTGTTTTCGACACATACATGTAAACAGCAGCATTCCAAGAGAATCTAATTTTGAGAGACCTGGTGTTCATGTGGCATTTATGAGTAAAGTGGGATGCTGTGGCTTTCTCAGAAGCACTGACAGGAGATATGAGGAAAGCACTATTTGTTATTTGTGCAGAAAGATTTCCACTCGTGCAGAAAGATTTCCACTCCATAGCAGAACACTGCTGCTATTGTCCTTCTGGCAGAGGGTGCGTGCTCAAATGACAGCGGAGTGCAACCTAATCTAAGTCAACCAAAATGTCACCGTTACAGATGTGTTTGGGAACTGACACTGTAGGATGCTGCTGCCCTGTAGCCAAATACACACCTCTGTCCATTCAGCCTTCCTCTCACTCAGGGCAGGGGGAGGGAGGAAAAAAATCTTGCGTGCAAGCTGGGGAGGAGCAGCCAGCTGCTGGCAGTGTCCCTCAAGGGGGCTTTCCTCACCTGCCTCTCAGGCACCATAGCAACTGCCAGCCACAGCCTGCAAACAGCCACCCAAACCACTGCTGCCCGGGCTCTCCTGGGGGAGCCCTGCTCCTGCCCTGTTGCCATGGGACCCGTGCCCTGCATGATCAGAGGAGAGTGTGTGACTGCACGCATCCCCATGGGTGTAAAAGCATTTGGGACCTTTACACCGATGGAAACCCACCCATGGCACACACATCCAGGGGCTCTGTCCACCCCGGGGATGGAGTCTGTACTGGAAGACTCCCTGTTCCCAAGTTAACCAACCCAGTTAAATTAACTCAATCATGTTAAGTCAATTTATTATGCCAGCAAGTGAACAGCATGCTTTTGGCTGAAGCAAGTAATGTGAAACCTGGGAGTAAGAGGAGCATATTTATGACTGGTCTTAACCCTCGGGAGCTGGTGGCTCAGAGCAGACCCGCGGGCAGGTTTGGCTGCGAGATGCTCGTGCAGGAGCACTGGCACCTCCAGGTTCCTGCTCTCTTCTCCACTTGGGCAAAGCCTCTGAGTCACCGCTGCCTTCATCTCTCACAAAGTCACTCACCTGCAGGTAAAAACTAACTACACTGCTGCCTTTCTTACAAACTAGGGATTCTCATTCTTTTCGTAAGTGTATGTAAGGCACAGGGAGGTGGTACTGGCAGTCAGGTCAAGGATATTTGCTTAGCCAGAAGAAGAGTAAAAATATTTTTTAAAAACTCAATAAAACCACCACCCGAGTATTTTTCAAACAATTCAATGAGGATGTGATAGCACTTCTTATGTATCAGATGAATTTTGTGAATGCTGAAAACATACAGGTTTCACTTTTAATTTTTACTATGTGATTTTCAATGACTGTTTGAGAGACAAAATGCTGCTTTTTCTTTTGCCATTCCCCCTCTATATTGCCAGAGCTACTGATACCTCTTTAATTGTAACCACAGCATAACATATTTTCATATTTTGGAGTACATACTAATTGCAAGCTTAAGTTTGACATTTTTGTGGTTTTCCTGTTAGGAAATCCATAACAGAAAAATCAAAATAAGAGGGAAAAAACCCGATACCTTATATAGATATATGCACACTGATTTGTCCTCTATGTCTACCTAGGTTTATATATAAAAATACATTTAATTAACATTCAGTACTGAGCTTTCACATTACCAGCTTTGAACATTCATATCTATTTATCAAACAGAAAAGACAAACAGGACTGCAATAAATTTTAACCAGCATATGTAACTTTACCTAATATATTTTGATCTATAATATGACAGTACTGTTGCCTCAGAAAAAAAAAACATATTTCACTGCTAAGTTGTTTTCTTCAGATGGAATTAAAAGCAGAAAGTGAGGAGCTGATAATCTAATATATCAAAATCTGTTATTTTTATAATGCATAGGATTCTGAATGGCATTTGTCACTAAATTACCCTAGCACGTAAGCACCATGATGTGGACTTGTCATCAAAGCACTAGAGTCTGGATGTGGAAGCTAAACTGCCAAGGGATCTAACAATCTCTCTTCCTTTGAGACAAAGTTATAGCTTTGTGCTTCTGATTTCTCTCTGAGGTGCTTGGATCAGTGGTAACAGATAAAAATGCAAAAGGTAACAGGTTTGATTTTAGGAATGATCCCTAGGGGTGAGTGCTACAGAAAGGTGTACTGCCCTCCAGATGTCATATAAAGTCCCTCCCCCATGTCCATTTTGACATTTTGGACCACTACCAACTTGGAAGAAGGAGCACTGTCTGTCAAATTGCAATGGGTAAGTGTAACCTGTTTTCTAAATAAACCTGTGGTATATGGGTAATGCTTTCCCTCAGGGGAATGCTCTCATCAGCTTGGTTCACGGAAAGTTACTCATCTCCCTACCTCAAGGAAAGACTATGTGTCTAGTTCCTGAGAATAGACTATTACATGACATGTGAAGAAATGGTTTAATGTGAGACAAAGTTGTGAGAACTTCCAAAGGCAGCAAAGTTTACCATGCAGTCAGATGCTGTTCAGATGAATTCGTATTGCATCTATAGGAAATACTTCACAATGAGCATATTATGAACATTCTTGTCCTGTGAGATGACCTAATACTGATGGCCTTTTCCAACTCTGCTTTTGCTTGAAGGGCAAGTTACGGCAGATATTTTTGCATTACTTAACTAATTGTCATCACTTGCTTCATTCATTCCATGATATAATATGTGGTATCCCATGAAAGGCTTGTAAAAGTGTGTTTGCACATCATTATTATGGGGTACTGATGTCAAGTTGGGAAAAAGCCATGAGATAAATGCTTAGTAAATCATTGACCTCTGAGAAATGCATGATACAAATAGATTAAGCATACTTGGAAATACAATACGGATGAAAAAGCACTACATGAGCTTATTTGGCCTGAATATTTTTAAAGACAGAGCAAACAGGCATGACAGCAAGTATTCTGAGGTACAAAACACAAACTGGTGAAATTTTTGTTGTGAACAAAATTGACTGTGACTGGAGTCTTTTGATGTGGCTGAATATTGTTCTTACCTGGCACTGCCTGCCCTTGTCTGATCATAACTGTGGATCAGAGAATCTTGCTAAAGAGTTGGCTGGAGCACCAAGATCATTTCAGCATAATATTGTTTTAATATAAAGGGTGTTTTTGTTGGCCTCTAAGCACCTGGTTATCTTTCTGAAAAGGAAATAAGGCTTAAACTGGAATTTGCAACTATATCCTCCTCTGCTCCCTGTAATTTATGTACATCAGGGAAACCTAACCTTGCAAAGAAGAAGAGAAGGAAACACACACTACAGAAAAGGCCATTCTGGTTGCAGATTCTACTGACAATTGGAGATTTCCTCAAGAAGAACCTATCAGGTAAAGCGACCTAATGTGGACTATAGCCTGAATAAGGAAAAGCTTTGGGTTTTTTTTTCCTTCCCTCTGCTGGCCACTTAAACATTTGATAGTTTAGTATGGTAATAGAATCTGGAAAATATATGGAAGCTGTTCAAAGAATATATGCTTGTTATGTCTCTTGTATCATTATTCTGTACATCACCATGGTTACTGCAATAAAAAGGTAGATTCTTTTTTCCTTTTGTAGTTTAGCAGGATAGTGGATAAATATTTACTACATAACATCAAAACTAAATCTCTGAAGTTCTTTAAAGCAAGTCTCTAATGATGGACTATGCTAACTTACAGGGCCAAACAAACATTCATTGCATGGATTTCAGCAATTTTTAAGTTAATTTTTTGCTAAAGCAAAAAGGAAAAATTCTGTTCACCAGAGCTTGTAGATTTATTTATCCTCTGTTCCTTTGATCACATCTAGGTTCTTTCTGCATACTACATTGCAAATCTAAGCACAAACACTCCTGGGATGGTCAGATGCATGCAAGCTGATTCATTTTTTGATGAAATTAAAAGAAAACACAAGCTGAAATGTATTCACTAATCTAAAATTAAATAATACCTTGGCATGTAAAAACTGAAATTTCTTCTGTGTCTTTCTTGACAAGATTTCCTTGGTCTCCTGTACACCAGCTAATATTAATGCTTTTCAGTGACAGTGACTTGGTCAAAACCTCTAACAGACTACTGCATTACTTCCACATATGAGTTTGTTACTTTGTATTATTATTTAAACGAATCCCACTGGGCAGACCTTAGAGCACTTCACACCTACATGGTTCTTAAGCAAGCTCAGGTGTGACTTAAGCTTCTAGAAAGGGGTACTGGTTTCTCATTTCTTTTTTCTGCCCTGTGTTCCACCCCTAGCTTTGTAACACATTTTTGGCTAGATTTCTAAAGCAGCTTAGCTTTTAAGCTCTGTTGAAAGCCTGACCGTGCAGCTCTGGGGCCCAAATGGGAGCACAGCCCATTGCAGAATCCAGTTCTGGTATGGTTGGCAGGATGGTGCAATAAAAAACAGCTGCTTATATCTTGGGAAATTGCCTCCTTTGGAAATGACCACAGAGCACTACTCTCAGTAGTGGCAGCGCTAAGATCAGCATCCTACTGTATGTTCCTCTCTGATCAGCAAATTTGAGGGTTGGCAGTTTGGTTCCGTTAGCACACAGAAAGCCAAAGCATCAGCTATTAATAAAAGATACTTTCTAGTCTCAAGTGCTTTCTCATTATAAGAGAGTAGCAAAGAAAATACCATGTCTGGCAAATCTCCTCGCTTTCACTATCCTTCTTCAGATTCACGCTTGTTCTTACAGTCATCTTTTGGCTCAGGGGAGCACATGCACAGGAATCCTCTGCTCTGAACACTGGGGACAAGATGCAGCTCCTGCTGATCTCAGCAGAAGTTTCTTTAAGACTGAAAGTCAACCAGTCTAAATCATATCTTGTTTCAGTCAGTGCACCTGCAGGTGACTTTAGAAGGATCTCTTTCTAAATAATAGTCTAAACAAAACTGGACTTGGCTTTGGTAGATGCACCCCCTGAAGCACCTGCTGTGTTGCAAAGATTTCTGAAAGAAGCTGTGGGGATGAAACTAAGCCTACTACAAAGGAGGAGTGTGTAAAACTTGCAGAAATCTTCTATGTTGTCTTTTAGTATTAAGTCATAGCTATTACAGACACAGTTTTTGGTTTTCCACCTCATTCCTAAAGCTACTAGTAAATCATTTAAAGTGTATACAATCATCAGTAAACTGTACTCAGCAATACTGCAAGAAAGGACTTGTGACACTACTGGCATTAAAACTACAAACAGATGGCTTGTAAAACAATTTACTGACTGAGGATGGGAGAAGCCCTACCTGAAAAAAACAATATATCTTTTCTATTACACTGTGCTTGCGTAATTCCTCTCCTTTGGAGGTTTTGAACAGGAAGGAAGATGGTCTTTGGCTGCAGAAGTGGAGGTAGCAGTATTGATAGCTACTAGATTTGAATATTTTATGTTTATTGACAAAAAAAAAGTAGCAATGACTACAACGCAGTAAATGAGAACAGCTGGACAACACCCCACACACTGCTCTCTCCATTCGTGAAATGTTACTGAATTAAGTTCCTTTTGCATTTTTACAAAACTTTAAATTGAGTTGTGTCTTAAGTGTAATTTTCTTAGAGATTTTTCTCTTCTACAAGATTACTTTTTCTGCACACCCAATTATTTTTTTTTTAAATACAACAAAGTACTGTTTTAACCCTGACTTAGCTGGGGGGGGGGATTACTGCCCTTTTTCCAGAAAAGACAATCTTATGTCAATGTGTTTTCCAGGTGGGGCAATTACAAGTACTCAAAAGCTGCCTCTATGTAAAATAGAATAATAATGACATATGTCTTGAGCTAATGCTCTGAAATAGCAATCTATTTCCTTGTCTAGTTTGAATTATTACTGCTGGGTTAGGATTTCAGATTGTCTTTCCATGTTCAGGAAAAGAGCTTCACTAAATGGAATCTGCGGATGAAACAGAAACATTGGCATCGGTTATGTTTTCAGAAACATTTCTAGCTCTTGTGTCTGAAGAAGGAATCTGAAACCAAAAAAAGTGCAATATCCCTCTTAAAGTGCAATATCCCTCTTAAGTGAATTCTCCCTCTTAAAAGTATTATTCAGCCACTCTGGGGCATGACTCACAACTTTTGGTCATCTGGTGTGATAATGCCATATTAAAAAGATTTTGTACTGCAAATATTCTGAGAAATGGCAAGTGGAAGAGCTTACTTTTCTTGTATCAGACTCATGCACAGTCTCTAGGGACCTCCTCTAGAGCAGAGGGTGGCCTGATGGGCCTGACGTACAACTTTTTCGTGCACAGGGACTTTTTACAGCTGCTGTTAATGAGTATTACCTCCCAGCCATAAGCACAAGCTCTGGCAGGAGAGGGATCACCCATCAAAACCTGGCTGGCCTTTATTCATAGGCGGCTAACATGATGGTTTTGGTCATGGGCCAAGTGATCCTTTTATAGTGGTGCTTTTCCATAAATGCCTTTGCACTATATCTGTGGATATTCAGCTTCTTCAGAAAGCCCTGACAAAGAGTACTAGTAACAGCAGTGATGAGGTGTGCTCCGGGAAGCCCTGTGGGTGCCAGTATCAGAGTGAATATACAAACTCACACATTATTTCCTAGCATGGCTACTGCTTCTACAAGTTGGTTAAAACAGGAGAGCTTGAGCTTGAGAGGTAGGGAATATGCACAGCATGCATACTCTCATGCTGAGGATCTTCAGTGCCTCTGGCATTAGCCAGTTATGCCAGCTGTTTGTCTGGATGAACGCAGTTATTAAATCCCAGTAGAGGTAAAACTAGCCATCTGCTCAAATCCTTGATTTTGCTTGCATTTTCACTGTGTGTGACAATTTCTGTGCTGTTCCAGAAACAAAGATTTTGAGATATGCGTCCTCTATTCTCTCCCTCGATAGACTGCAGGTAAACTATGTACAAAATATATAAAGGACATACAATTATTCAGTGCCTTTTCATGCAGTAATTTTAATCCTAAAATAATTAAATGTTCCTTGAACTTGGAAGCTTAGTAAGAACATTGCTATGAAACAGATGTAATTTCCATTACCTCTTTGTCTTCCTAGTCCTCTTAGTATGTCTCCTAAGCTATAGTATATTATGGTGTCTGCAACATTTTTTCATAACTAGATCCAGCTTAATGCGCTATAATTAGAGTGTTAGCCATTCAAGGGCTGGAAGGAATGTCCCGTGAGGAGCGGCTGAGGACACTGGTCTTGTCTAGTTTGGAGAAAAGGAGGCTGAGGGTCAACCTCATTGCTCTCTACAGCTTCCTGAGGAGGGGAAGTGGAGAGGGAGCTACTGAGCTTTTCTCCCTGGGATCCACTGATAGGATGTGTGAAATGCTTCAAACTTTTATCAGGGGACATTAAGAAGGATTTCTTTACTAAGAGGATGGTCAAAACAGGAACAGGTTTCTGAGAGAGGTGGTCAATGTCCCATGCCTGTCAGTGTTACAGAGGCATTTGGACAAAGCCCTCAATAACAAAGCTTTACCTTTTGGTCAGCCCTGAATTGGTCAGGCAGTTGAACTAGATAAACATTGTAGGTCCCTTCTAACTGAAAGAGTCTATTCTATTCTGTTCTGTTCTGTTCTATTCATTTTTTGAGTTGTAACAGTAACTCATTAGAGTATATCATCAGTTGGGATGATGGTGGTTCAGCCACACTTTCAAATATTTAACTACACACTTGTCTGTCTAGGCCTGCGAAAGGAAAGTCAAAGGTTAAGTGTATGATAAGAAAGGGCTAGCAAGCCTCTTCAGCAGCATCTTTCAGAACTCCTATGAAGTGCATCGAGCTGCACGCATCATGCTAATTGACCTGACATAAACGGGCTCAGAGGCACTCTGGTTAGCTTTGCCCATAGTCAGCCTGCAACCAAAGGTCCTGGAAAGCAGCACAGAAGCATCTGTGTGGGTTGCATATGATACCGTTCAAGTCAAGAAGCAATTTTGCTGGTTTAACCCTAATTAATAAGACTTTACAAAGTATCTGTACAATTGTCCTCTACTGTGTGATGGCAAGCATGGCTCAAATCACTTCACTTGTACAATGATGACCAGTAGTGAAAGATAATTCAGGTAAGTAAAAAGTGCCAGCTCCTCAGAGGGCATAATCTATTCCCTCGTGTGTCAGAATTGCCCTAACAGTATTACCATTCAGAAAATAAACCATTTTTCTCTTGTGTCAGTCACAGAAACACCATAGAAAGATGTGAAGTATGCCATTAATAAAATCCCCCAAATAAAGATACACGAGGTGCAGATGATCAGAACATTTGCACCTTGAAAACAGTTCATGCAGATTCTATTCTTTTTAAATCATAAATTTAATCTATAAAGTTTTGTTGTTATATCTTCATGAAAAGCATTGGCTTCCAAATTTTTTTCTTTTATGGAGTGCTGATAGTTTTGCTCTTTTACATTTTTACTTCCAAAATAAATATATTTTAAAATCACATGAATAATCTGGCAGGTGTTGAGGACAATCATATTACTCCCTTTTCTAGAATTAACTTCAGGTTTTAAAGCAATAGATTAGACTGAAGGTCCAAACCATGTTTTTTTTTCAAAGACTCATCATTTCTTGCTGTCATTATGAAAACCAGTGGGAACTGCTTGATGTTTCTAATACCATCTAAGAGACTAAATTATCTGTCTCTGATTTGTGCTGGAAATTGGAGTATATGGTGCCTAAGCTTAGATCTTCAGCTTAAAATAACAAAGCAATGGAAACAATATGAGGTTCAAAATGGGAATAAGCACTGTCAAAGCAGATTTTGAGGTGAAGTAGGTTCACTGGCAAGTGTGAATGACTTTCGTATCGAAGACATGTTGAGAAGTGCAGACTCTTTCTCAGAAAATACATTATCCCCAATATGCTTCTGCCCCAAGCTGAAACACTTCCGCAACTCTGGAGTTTGTCTGCCATTCCCAGAATCCAGGGTGGCCACTTACTCCATGGAAGAGTTGGGGAAAGGATCTGCTTTACCCTTTTTGGAAATTATCTCTTTGAGTGCAATGCTAGGAAGCCTTGTGCCTCTTGGGCAACACCACAGAGCTTGCTTATCTTGGAGCTTGTTTGATCTCAATTTCTGACAAACTCCTCCTCCCATTTGCTGTCCAGTGACAGCTGTGAGCACAGGTTCTTCTGAGTCATTCTCTCAGACATGTTATGGAGACAAAGGTACTAATTTCTCAGTACTGTGTGTGCAGGGTTGCTGTGATGAGTCATGAAAGAAAAACTTGACAAACTTAAGTCCCAACAGTTATGTTTTCCAGGCCTGAAATAAAAACATTCAAATTCTGATGCATTCCATCTGGAAGACCAAAAGCAAAGACAGGAAAGTGAAAACCACCTCAAGCTTAGCTCCAAAAGGAGGATTTAGTGCTTTGTTCCCATTTGATCGGTATTATGAGCTCTGGGCCCAAGTCACCTCTTCTAGAACATGGAGTACCTTCTGTTTGGGAACAGCTGGCTTATGAGAAGTGCTCAAGACCCATCGTGCTCTGTAGAAAACAGCTACAGATCCTCTAAGCCCCATTTTGATTTCCTTCCATTACTGTTGAGAACCCATGAGTGGCTGCAGCACCTCTTTGGTGTTCAGAAGGCTCTTGGGGTCAGCATTTCATTTCTTGAGAAGATTAAATGGCAGCAAGGCAAAGAAGCTTTACACTTGTATGCAAAATGTTTAAAAAAAAAAAGACAGCCATCACTTTGTTTTATAGATGTACGCACTGCAATAAAGGCTCTTTTAGCCATGTTGGAACATAGCTTGCTAGTAACCTTCATACAGGCTGTTTGGCCTTATTAATAATTGCTATGAATTATCACTCTCCCCATTTTAACCATGTGTTCATGAGAAGGTAATTTTCTGAGAGTATTATGAAAGGTCCATTATTTCATGCAAAGAAGGCAAAGATCAACATAATGCAGCAGAATGACTGCCCTTTATTCTTTATTGTTCTGATATCTAAGCCAACATATTTCCTCTTTTTACAGAATATTTTAAAGGACAGATGTTGGGGGTTTAGTGTATTTTTGAAATACTGAACGACCAGATTTTAACACACATTAGGACTTCCAAGTTCAGGTGTAAGAAAGTATATTATAACATCGCAAACCTGACAACTTGTTTTGATTGCCTTTAGAAAGAGGGCCTCGAAATCCCAGTTAAAAAAAACCAAAACCAAAACAAAAACAAAGAAACAAACAAAACACTAAACTGTGGAATTTTTCTTAGTGGCTGCGGAGCATTTATTTTTAAAAAAAAGACAAAAAGACAAAGCCCAACACTGTTAGCATCAGTGACTTGTGAGGAAAATGTGTGCAAGAGTGCTACATAGGTATGAGCTTACAGCTTTATCTGCACCCCATAGGCATCAACAACAGCAGCACCATAGAATCTTCCTTGTGCTTCAGCTGGTTTTGGATCAGGTTATGGGTGGTGTGGCCTTGGTTCAAAATAGTATCAACAATGTCCATAATTAATATTTAGTCCTGGAGGGGAAGTAAAAAAGCTGTCCCTTGTTAATAAGTTGAAAGAACCATAGTCACAATTGTGACTGCGTTAAAGCACTTGTGGCAGGAAACCTACATTTTTAGTGAGTTTCTCTAGAGCAAAAGATGACTTAATGGGGTAAAATGTCAAGTTATATATTAAAAATAAACACCTGGCAAAGCACTGCTACATCTGGAGCACACCACAGTATTTCAATGATGTTTGGCTTGTCACTCTGTGTTTTGCAGCTGTTACAGCACAGAGAAGGATAATTAAAAGCAGCAAGTTACCATGGTATTTAATTGACTACTGTTGAACAATTTGTGTGTTTGTCATCTGAGTGAAAACTGTACAGCAAGTTGTGGCTTTGGAGGAGGAAGATGATGTTTATGAATGACAATGAGTTTATTGAAGCCATTTACCTTATGCTCTGGAGCAAGAAGCAAAGATTTCATAGTGCTAAAAAGCTGTAGGATTCATAATGTCGTTATGTTAGGAAGGTGCTTAAAGCAGAATAAACTCCATTTTGCTTAAAGAGAAATCCGAAACACATACATTAACATGCCACAATATCAGCTATATCAGCTAAGGCTCTGAGTCACCAAGTAAAGAAGAGATCACAAAGAAAAGAAAGTTGGATACCATTAAAAAAAAAAAAAAAAAAAAAGAAAAGAAAAAGAAAGAGGAAATTTTGATTGCTTTTCTAGTGTTCTCAGCTCAGGCCATAACTCAGGTACAAATGGTTTCATTTCAGGATCACAGATGACACATAGAAGAGATTCCCCTTCAGTTCCCAGCTGAGGGGGAGCTCAGCAGCCACCTGTGATGTACATATAACTTTGGATTTGAACACACACAAAAAAGTGACATGACAGCTGAACATCTCTTTCTTCCCTGGTAACTGTGTATAACCACATTCCAGGAGAGAAAAGCAACCTTTTTGACTGTGATAAAGGTTGTGGCAATCTTCATCTGAATGCCAGCAGCTACACAGAAGTTTGAAGACTTTCACACCGGCTAGTAAGGCCCAAATAGATAATGGTAAACTGTGTTTCGTTAATGTCCATAAATTCCAGATGAGTGCTCTTCTGAGGCTTCATTAACAATTTACTGAGGTTTCATTCAAAATTTCATTATTTCGCATCTTCATCCAAAAAACCTCCGTTTTGTCTCAAGCTAGTAAACACCTCACCCTTCTTCTGTCCTGAAATCTTTCTGATGCAAAGTGGCCTGGGGTAGTCAGACACAGTGGTATGCCACCACTGAGGCCAACTGTATGAGGTTCAATAAAGCCAAGTGCCGGGTCCTGCACTTTGGTCACAACAACTACCTGCAATGCTACAGGCTCAGGGGAGAGTGGCTGGAAAGCTGCCCAGCAGAGAGGGACCTAAGGGTGCTGGTTGACAGCCGACTGAACATGAGCCAGCAGTGTGCCCAGGTGGCCAAGAAGGCCAACGGCATCCTGGCCTGCATCAGAAATAGTGTGGCCAGCAGGACTAGGGAAGTGATTGCACCCCTGTACTCGGCACTGGTGAGGCTGCACCTTGAATCCTGTGTTCAGTTTTGGGCCCCTCACCACAAGACATTGAGGTGCTGGAGCAGGTCCAGAGAAGGGCAACGAAGCTGGTGAGGGGTCTGGAGCACAGGTCTTAAGAGGAGGGGCTGAGGGAACTGGGTTTGTTTAGTCTAGAGAAGAGGAGGCTGAGAGGAGACCTTATCACTCTCTACAACTACCTAAAAGGAGGTTGTAGTGAGGTGGGCGCTGGCCTCTTCTCTAAAGTAACAAGTGATAGGACAAGAGGAAACGGCCTCAAGTTGCACCAGGGAAGGTTTAGGCTGGATATTAGGAAAAATTTCTTCACTGAAAGTGTGGTCAGACATTGGAACAGGCTACCCAGGGAGGTGGGGGAGTCACCATCCCTGGAGCTGTTCAAGAAGCGTGTAGATGTGGTGCTTAGGGACATGGTTTAGTGAGTTAGGTGGTGTGGGTTGACGGTTGGACTTGATAATCCTTGAGGTCTTTTCCAACCTTAATGATTCTATGATTCTATGAAACAAATGTTCGGATATTATTTATCAGTCTGGCTGTATCCTGAGATACCTAGAAACAAGCATGGTTCTGAAGTGTCACTTAAATTCTTTGGATTTGCCTTGATTTCTGAAGCTGCAAGATGCAGTCACTGTGTTCTTGCTTTTCCACATAATGTGGGAAGCAAGAAACATTTTTTTTATTTAAAACAAAAACCATGAGTCTCACATATTCACCTGTCTCCAGGTCATGTCAGAGCCAACAAAGACTGTGCATTTTCTTCTCCATCCTTCTTTTAAGATGCTCCAGGCTCCTAATGATATTGTCTAAGCTTCACAGTTGATGTTGACAGAAAAAGTACACAGTCATGATAATATTTTTCTCTGCTTTGCATGCTTGCACATTGCATATGCTTGGTTTTAGTTGGGGGAAAGAGAGAGTGGGTGTATCAGGAATAGTAGTCTGTTGGCTTGTTTTCAAAATGATCATAAAATTTTGGTTGGGATTACACCAGATTGGTTTTGTGTTTCTTCTACACAGTTCTCTTCTTGAGAGACTAATTGTAGTGTAGCAATGCAAAGCAATTACTAAAATGCTAAGCTTTGACTTGACGTGACCCTTAAATATATGTTTACCTATGTTTTTTCTCCTGAAGAAAATTTACAGGTTGTTTGGCATAAAGATTCCTTCAGGAAAAGCATCTCCCTCCCCACCCACAGCAATACCAGAAATCTATATCACATGAAATGTCAGTTCTCTTCACTTGCAGTGTATTCCAACCAAATTCACTCAAAGTATGAGAAAACGTGAGACAAACCCCAATATACCACGTTTAGAACCTATGTATTACAAACCTTTGCTTATATGAAAAATCTTTAGCCATATGAATATATTATTTTGTCAATGGGTTTATTTTCACACACATTTGTTAGATGTTACTCCTAATGTCAGGAATAAATATTGAGCAAAAAAGTGCATTTAGCTCTGTAGAAATTAGTAAATATGGGGACCACCTAAAACAACAAAGCCTGATTTGAACACCTCTAATTTTCACAACTCTAAGCTTTATTTCATGATAGCTTCTTAATACTAAGTAGGCCATAACATAAAGAACTTTAAAACTCAAATCATATCAAATGGATCACACAGAGTATTAACCTAGCAAAACAATTTACTGTGATGTCAGGTTCCATGCTTGAATAAAGGGAAGTATGCAAAATCACCAATTCACAGCTGTGGAAACAAAGGAAAAAGGAGAAATTGTGACTAGCAGATAACTATTTAAATGGAAAGCTGTTTCTTTTTCATATAAAAGAGAAACATATAAAATCATAATGTTTCTTTTTCATATGGTCAAACCACAACACCATAGTGATAGATCTCTCACAAGTAAACTTACCATTAAGTTTACATGGGGGAAAATCCCTAACTACATAATAATAAGGTGTCACAATGCCTTATTTGGTAGGATTTATCTGCTGGTGTTCATTGACTGATCATTATGTTTCAAAGTTGTGTGTTTATTTATCAGTCAGACCCTGGGGGAGCAACATTTCCTCCTTTCAGATTGTAACCAAATACTCAGAAGGTGTGATCCCACATCTTCATCTTGAGATCAGACCCTACCAGAAAAGAAAATTATTAATAACTGAGGTGGCTTGTAGGACCATTTTCAGTGGGTTTGGCTTCTAATTTCATTCCTGCCACAGACATATCTTGTTACCATAGACTTACCACTTTCCCTCTGAATTTCTACGTGATTTTCCCTTCATCACCTCTGTGTAGCCTGTTCAGGCTGTGCTCAGCCTTTGAAGTGAAACAGTAAAGCATGTGTGTAAGCGTTTATTGCCAGACCAGGCCAAAGGACTTGGCACTGTGAGTAAATTGAACTCTATTTGAGATTTATGCTTTTAAATCTGTGTACGCAATTAACACACATGCTATACACTAGTCTGCAAAGGAAGTTTGTTTCTAGGGATCAGGGCATGATATCAAGAAAGTGGAAATGCAGGCAGAGTGGAGAGGTTCTCTTAGGGGTTTTTTTTTTGTTTCAGTTTTGGGGCTCTTTTTGCTTGTTTTTAACAGATGTCTTTCTCCAGATATTTATACTGGGGAAGTAAGTGCAGGGTGGGGAGCAGTCTGAATATCTGTTATGCAGGTGATATTGAAAAGTACTAAAACTTCTACTCTAAATAGTTTATCACCTGATTCTGTTCTTCTACAGGGCCAAGTCTGGACACGACAATGTTGCTCTCTAAG
The DNA here is from genome assembly GCF_000699245.1 of Pterocles gutturalis. NCBI lineage: Eukaryota > Metazoa > Chordata > Aves > Pterocliformes > Pteroclidae > Pterocles > Pterocles gutturalis. Next base: position 5,770 of record NW_010099864.1, on the reverse strand, counting down.
CAAAGCATGAAGATCTGTGAAATTACAACCAGAAAAAGATGTTGCTGTAGATAGTGTCCAGAAAATTCTTAATATGCAGCAAATGTATGTAGGTACGTACTTTGGTATAAGGAAATCTAAACTATTCTCAGAGTGTGATTAACCAAAGCTAAAGGAGTTTCTTCACGAAAAATCCTCAGTACTAAGATTTCCAAAACCAATTATTTTTTCGCTGCTTAGAGCTTTCCCACTTTTGCACAGATTCATGTTATCAAACACATACATTCTGCTTGGGAAAGAATAGCAATGCAATGTCATTTAGTACTTTATGCCTGCTGGGAATAAAACATAATCTGTTTTAGAAGGGGATTCTGGAAGAAACCAAAATCTCATGTGTGTTTGAGATACTTAAGACCAGTCCCTCATCACAATGCTGAACACTACTCCGCTGCCTGACACTGTGAATGAAAAAAACGTTCTATGAAAACAGTTTGATGTATTTTACACTGATAAACCTTTCTTTGCAATTCTTCTAGTGCTGGTAAGGGATTCAGCAGCATTACTGCCTCAGTACTGATCAGAGAAACTAAGGCACAAGTTACTTTTTGGAGATGACCGGAGAGGAGTATTTCTGCTCCATTTTTTGCATTGCCTTTCTTTAAGAAACAATCATATTTTTACTTCTATTCTTCAAATTTTAATTCAATCTCCAAACTCCCTTCAAAGTCAATAGCCTGAGTTATCAATTAAAATTAATTGCTCTACCTTGTCCTCCATTATTATATGGGGATTATGGCAAAGCAGGCCATTGAAATGCTTTGAAAGTAGAGGCCAAATCAAGACGAAGTCTACAGCTCACACATGAAATCCCAGTGTGCTCTTCTGGGAGAACTATTCCCACAGCCTGCAGGAATTGCATGCAGCTTCCCCTCTGCAGATGTGCAGAGTTAGTAACTCTGGAGCAAATTGGGCTGTGACAAGCAGGATAGGGATCTCGGGTTCTTGTAGGAAGCAAAGACGGCACCTGTGGAATCACTGAAAATAAGACTGAACATTACATGCCATCAGCATGAACCAGTGGCTGAGTTAATCTCTGCCAGCTCGTTATTTGCCTCAATTCTGTTGGTTTTGACAGCCTTCATTCCAATGGTTTTGCTTGTCTTTACCTTCAGAGATTGCTATTTTGATCAAATATCTTTTCTTTCTTCCACACTGTGCCCTTAAATATATGCCTGCAGCTCCTGACATTTTTTTTCTTTCTATTTTCATGCATTGTGAAGCAATATATACAGACAGGGGGGGGAAAGTAAAGCCTGTACATGTTATCTCCATTGCATATTTGTAGAGTGGTTATTCTACCTTTTTTTCGTAGTAACAGAAACTAGCATTCACATTTAGTAGCTTACAATGTCCATATTCATAAAAGAATGGTGAATTACTAGCTGTATTTCGAATACAGTGGAATTACACAGACCATCACAGGAAGTTCTTAAATTCTTTGGATCTGACTGTTCATAAAATAAGAATTCTGCAAATTGACTCTACAAGAATAATTGCTGGTAATATAAAGGGTTGTGCATTCATGAAAGGATTTCAAGGAATATGCAAAGAGACCGAAAGCTATATTGAAACCTTATGCTAGACAGTAAATTTGTGATGATTTTAAGATCAAAATCTCATAAGCTTGCATATATCATTGCACATTTTCTGAGTGCCTCACCACACTTCCTTCCAAGCATTTCTTCACAACAGGATAAAGGAGAAAGGGAAAGACTTTACGATCTTCACCAGCTTCACGAGATCTACGAAGATGTCCCCTCTTCTCACACAGAGTGTGGCCACTACAAGAGCTTCGGTGCAGTCTGCCATTCACCCCATACCCTGGAGGTTTACCTTGCTGTTCAGATATCAGTTCTGTATATAAATGTTACATTTAATTTCCACTCCAGTCCAGGCATGTTAAAAGACAGATAGGTACTCAAGAACTTCCTCCCCAAGACAGGCTAGACAGGCTGTGGTGAACATTAGAGATGTTCCCCTCTTTGTCTTTGATACACATGCTTCTTCATAGTGTTTACTGGAAGCTTAAAACCATTATGATTTATGCAGTTATGCAAAAATAACTCCTCATGTGAGGTCAGCTGCTATTGGAAGTGCCTCTTGAAAAACATTATGTCAGTTGCATTGGGCTCAAGACTGAAAGAGAAGAGGCTGGACTAGCTTTGCACTGCTGAAGGGCGACATCTGGACTGATAAGTATGAGGAAACTTGTACTTACCAAAATCGCTTCATTCTGAAATAGACAAAATCTGTTCGATTTAACTAAGGCTTGCATGATTCCTATTGGGCAAAACAAAATAAAACGTAATAAAGGTTATCAGTGATAAAACTTGTTTTTATTCTTCTCTAAACCCACAGCACTTATTACCTCCATAAAGCAGGAGACTCAAGCAAGCCATTTTTATTCCTGCAAGTAGAGAGAGCATGAGTAAGTCCTCCCCACCACATGGCTGACTTGCTTCAGAAACATCTGTCACACACTGGGAGAAGAGAGTTTCCCAAGCATTTAAGTGGCAGAATTTTTGAGAGAAAAGTGTTTCTTAAGACTTTGGGATCATAGGTTTGCTGACCATTAGAGTACGTTTGATAGTTGCTTTTGAAAATTTCCTCCTGTGGTAATATCCATGACGTTCGTTCTGATCCTGCTGCAGTGCTGTTGGAACTCTCTGCGGTACAATCCATGGCCAGAACATTCAAACAGAGATTGTTTTGTGTGTCAGGGCAGATAGCCTTATCTCTGTACAAGGCTGCCTAAGATAACTGAGTAGGGTGAAAGATACAGACATCTTGACTTTTGAATGATTAAAATGAATTTTTCCTCTAAGAAACAGAGGCAAATCTCAGTAATCTTCTCCTTTTCTTACCAGGGATGTGCGCTCTCTCCACTTCTGTGTGCAATTCCTTTTCAAGGGCTTAATCAGGAATGACAAGGGCTCAGTTCAAATTCAAAGAGGTTCACTCACAAAGTGAGGGCCTTGAGCATGCACTTTCCCTTTCTTGGGAAAGGCTGAACAAACTTTTCAGATGTTCAAGAAGGTAATTTTTTCCACTTGGAAAAAAAAAATTAAAAGAAAAATACCCGCATAAATTATCAAAATATTATTAAAATTTTTTTTAAAGTCCAACAAAAAGCTGCAGTCATATTTGGTACTTAATGGCCAAAACACCAGCAGCTATTTTACAGTCACCTCCTCTTTTTTTTCCTGAGGAGATACCTGCAAGGCTAGGTAGTTTCCTCTTCCCTCCTGGAGTAGGACTTACTTGCAGGTGAAGATAAACAAGCCCTGGGGTAATGTCACCAGTCCCGGAGGGCAACAGAGCCCAGACCAAGGCAATGCTGCTCAGGTGGTGTGAGCCAAGTCCCCTCTGTGAGCTCCCCATATTACTTCTCTTCAGCTGCTCTGCTACCTAGTGCAGCTTTCCCAGGGCTTGGTGTTACGTCAGCTCCGCAGACAGATCACATACAATATTTAGGAACATACAGGCTTTTTAGACATGTGGATCACTCTAAAGCAGACTTCCATTTCTTAGCCCACAGGTAACTCTGACTTTTAAAATGGTCTTTTCCTTCCACCAATAGGAGACCTGTAGGCAAAGACTTTCTCCCTCTCCATTGTAGTTTTTTCAACACAGGGCTGGAAACTGTTACCTGAGATATGATGGGAACAAGCTCACTTAAGCCTGGTTATGTAAGCCAGACTTTTGTGTTACACTACCACTGCAAAACATTACCGTTTTTCCACTTTGCAGAATGCCTCTTCCTTTTATTTTTAACAGAAATGCATCCCAAACACAATAAAACAGTACATGTAAAATGTTCAGCCCTCACTGTTAGTCTTTTCTGCCTATTTCCTTTTCTTTCCACTGGATACCTACAGGGTGCTTTGCTTCCATCTGTAAACTTTTGGGGATTTGTTTCCTCTGTTTGCTTTTTCTTTTGAGGAGGTGCTTTCTGTTTTAAATGCTGGGCACCTGATTTTTATGTGAAAATAAGCTATTTTTTATGCAGTATATAAAACTGATGAGGCCTTAAAAATAAGTTCCCCATCCTCCTTCCTCCAATCTTGTCCTTGAAAAACAACTCTTGAGAAGACCAAAAAAGGAGTCTGGTGAAGAGAAAGGGAGCAAAGGAAGCAGAAGTGGACATGCCTGAATATAATCTGCTTGTATACTCACTTTAAAGAGTGGTCAAGTTGTTAAAGAGCAAAAATAATGCAGAATAACATCTGTAAATCTGAGCCAGCATACTTCCGACTAATTGTGCTCGCATGGGCAGTCACCCTTATCTAATATAGAACCATGTGTCTTTGGAATGAAAAATATGTTATAAAAGACATTTGGCAAAGGTAAACAAGCTGGAAGAGCTACAGCAATTTGTTGGGGGCTGGTAGTAACTGGTGACACACAGTTTAAGTGAAGGTTTCCTCTCCGGTAGTTATGATAATCCCCCAGAATTTGATACTAGGAAGCCACATGGAGGTGTTAAAAGAGGCACTGGGAGGCTCCAGAATTGCCACAGAAAGAACTTGGGAGCATTTCAAATAATTAATGTTCCACTTTGACAAAGGAATAACTTCTACAGATGCATTACACTGGCTCTTTTCCCTTTCTCCTCTCTGAAAAGCACCATTTTGCTTGCTATTTGATTGCAAGGGTTTCTCAGGTTTCTGTTGGTGGCCTAACCTAGCTTCTGTTAGTGAGGATATTGCTGAATCTGTCCCTCACTGCTGGCAGCTGAGTCCAAGTAGTCTCGTAAGAGTCAGTGGACTAAAAGAGTGGCTGTCAGAGTAAGACCACAAGAGACCAGGTGTATAGGGACACTTCCCCCTCCTCACGTAACCATTTGTGGTGAACAGGAATAGAGAGCAGCATGTGTACAACTATTGCTGTAACCTTCAGCCATCAGGCTGTCATGCAGATTGGTCTTTGCTGAGTATCAGAAATGAAAGAGCTTTTATTTCTGTATATCTATATGGAGTACAGGCAAGAGACAGGCATTTGACTAGTAGAGCTCTGGCTTTAAATACTTTTCTAAAGATGCACTGCGTATGAATAGGGCACTAAAATCACATCAGACAGGCAGGTCCTGGTTGTTCCTACAATTCTGAAAAATACCCTCAGCACTCCAGGGCAGGCACAGGTGGCAGAGTCATGTGCATTGCCACCTCTGGGTGACAGAGCCATCTGCCCCACTTTCACAAGCTTTGACACCACGGAAGCAAGCTGCTGTATGCTGGGAGCTGCAGAGGTCTTCCTTGTAAGTAGCCCAAGGAGCCTGGCTGTGATTCTCTCAGATTTGTGCCTTGGGAAATGGAGTTACTGCTTGTCGTGGGTTAAGCACAGACTGCTTAAAGTTAACTCTGTTAATTTTTTTTTCCTCCCTCTTCTTCATAAATAGCTAGCAAGAGGCTGTGTTTTGGATTTCTGCTCAGGAGGAAAGCTGATAACCGATGTTTTGTTCTGCTGCCAAGGTCAGCAGACGAGCAAAGAGGCACAGCCGGTTGCTAGCATAGGATTTGCCCTTATGTTAAGACTGAAACTCAGAATAGCCAATGATTTATTCCATAACATGCACGTCATGCCCAGTATATAGGTAAGAACACCTGGAAGAGTGCTCTCTTTTGCCTTCGCTCCGCTTTTGGTTTCGGTGCTCTCTTCTGGCTCCGCATTGCTCTCCCAAGGCCTTTCCTCCCCCACACACGCACCCCGGTCCGGGACGCTGGGACTGTTA
>NW_010099863.1:6960-7376 GCF_000699245.1 Pterocles gutturalis | reverse complement strand
ATCCCGCTAAACGTTTCCAGTACAAGTAGAGAAATACCCAACGCCGCCGCAAAAGGCTGAATTTGGATACTTCGGCCCATTCTAGTCAGCGACGGTGGAGGTCAGGGGTGAAGCTGTGTGAAGAGCCCCGAGTCTGGAGCGCTGACAGGCAGTCTTCGAAAGCACTTGGCTTCTTTGGCCCTAACAGAACAAAGACTAGAACAGGAAACTTCTAGGTTTCTGGCTTCATAAATAAATCAGTAGAGTCAATGCAAAAGGAATTACTTAAGTGGCACATCTGGTATAAGAAAAAATTGATGGAAAATGCCAGCAAGTAGGCTCCCAGTGTGAGCTGCAGTGAAAACAGGAGCCCCTGAATGGAGCCTTGCTTTCCTGGTGCATATTGAGTCAACAGACAACCATGGAAACTGCATTTC
>NW_010099863.1:0-6926 GCF_000699245.1 Pterocles gutturalis | reverse complement strand
ATTTCATCAGGATCTTAGCCTGGCTGAAAGAGTAATTAATCAAGCTAACGTGCTACATTGTCTAACCATAGACTAATTTGGTCTGAAAAAGGGCTAGACCCTACTACGGGGTGCATGTGTACAGACCACCTGATTGTGTTACAGGTTCATTGAGTCTCAGAATAAGGGGCTGGGAAGGGACCCCAGGGAGTCTGCAGTCCAACCTCTTGCTCAAAGCCAGCACAGCCATGAACTCAGACCAGATTACTCAGGGCTTCATTCAGTCTTGAAGACCTCCAAGGATGGAGGCTGCACAACCTCCTGGGCAGCCTGCTCTGCCACCTGACTGGCTCAGAGTGAATCAAAAGGGACAAGCTTCCTCTCTGAAGACCTGCTCATTGCAGTTTGTGCCTGCTGTCTCTTATCCTCCCACCAAGTCCCACAAGCTTCCTCTCTGAAGACCTGCTCATTTCAGTTTGTGCCTGCTGTCTCTTATCCTCCTACAAGAAGCCTGACCCCATTTTCTTTATAAACTCTGTAGGTACCAAGAAGGTGGAGGCCTCCTTTTTGGTCCCCACAAAGCCTTCTCTTCTCCCAGCTGAACAACCAGTTTCCTCAGCCTCTCCTTACCAAGCAAGTGCTCCAGTCCCCAGACATCTTGGTGCCCTCTGCTGACCTCTCCAGTTTATCCATGTCTTTCAGGTATTGGGAAGCCCAGAACTGGACTAAAGCTAATACAGTCTAGCTTGTGCAGAGTAGAAGGGGATAATCACTTCTCTCCCTGTTTGCCATGCTCCTGTTCATACAGCCCAGGATGTAGCTGGCCCATGCTCAGCTTGATCTCCACCAAGACCTCCAGGTCCTTCTCAGCAGCTTCCCTCCAGCCTGCATTGTTGCAAGGGGCTATTCCTTCCTATGTGCAGTACTTCATTTGTGTCATGGTTACATTTCGTAAGGTCCCTGTCACCCCTTTCCTCTGGCCTTGCTGAATGGCAGCCCTGCACTCAAGACCACCAAGTAGTCCCCCACAGTCTAGGATCATCTGGAAACTTGAGGAGAGTGTACTCTGCTGCCTCCAGCTAACTGATAAATACATTAAACAGACAGGTCCAAATGTAAACATGTTACTTTGTTAGATCAGCTAACGTTGTGTATTGGAGTAGGCAGAGTCTGAACACACTTTACTCCTTTCTGGAATAAGCAAACTAAGTGTTGCTGAGGTCACTGCATCCCAGCGATGTCATACTGCTAAATACTATGGCCTTTGATTCTGTTTTTCTACTCATACCATCATCCTTACATCTTCAACAAATAAAGTAGAGCAAGTGTAACATTCCCTTTTATCACTAATCAGAACATGCAATTAACAACTATCTGTATGAATTATTGAATACAATAACTAGAAATATGACAGGCAGGCATTGAGTGTTAACATTTTCCTAGCAGCATAATGAGACACCACGTTTCAGCAATCAGAGTGAATATGTATATATTATATAGACTTTTTTTTAATCCATTAAATGTAACTATTTAGTGCCAATATGTACAAGTTCATGGACTGATTATCTGCTGCAATTTACCTGCAGTGTGGGTTGAAAGTAGAATCGGATGGGAGATGCTTGACTAAAGTAAGATGTGGCATAAATAAAAGATCAAGACAAGAAGAGAACCTCAATGGAATGCTGACATTTTTTCTAATAACTTTATAGTTGTCCTTACCACCTGTGAAAAGTTAGTGTCAACAGTCCAAAATTCAAGGTAGAAGAGGAAAAAATGCACTTGTTTTTCCTGAAGCAACAATGAAGAAAATCAGTTTTGGCAGATTTGGCTTTCATAAGTGCATCCTCCATAGTTATAATTTCTATAATGTTTGTCATAATGTTAGGAGTTACGTAGGAAAGGTAAGCCACAGAAAACAGACAGAGAGTAGAGCTTGATGGTTAGACAATTCATATTTGCAAATAGATTGTGCTTTGGCTTGCATGTATGGCAGAAGGTTGGAAGTACAGGTTCTGTTTCATTGGTCCAACTGTTTATCCACAATGGGAAGCAACAGTGAAACTCATTTTTTTTAGTAACTCCAGGTTTGCACTGATCTCCTTGAAAATGGAGCAGCACAGAGCTGTGGAGAAGGTTTACATGCTTTGACTGTCATACAGCTGGCTGATACCATTAAGAAAAGTAGGCAAGAGTCTCAGACATTGTGCATATGTCTGCATAACTATTAGACACGTTTGTGAGGAAGCTGTTGCTCTTGGTAAAAGATACAGACACTAATCAGGCCTAAGTGACCTACTGCAGTGACATCTGAGACAGTGACTATAAATGCAATTCCAGAGTTCTGCCTCATTTACATCCCTAACAAGAAAACAAGTCTTTCCTATTGGAAGCTAGCACTACCAAAACCATAATTTATTCTAGAAATGGTCTTACATGACAAGTTTTGGGGCTATATGGTTTACAGAGTACTTTTTAAAAGGAGTTTTGAATAGTCAATCATTTTGCACTACAATTTTTACCTTCCCTGAAGGAACTGCACAGTCACAAAGGATACCTGAGTTAAGAAATATCTTTGCCCAAGATATGCATCTAAAATAAGATTTTTTTTTAAAATTCTGTAACACACATTATTTGTATTGAGTAGTATAAGACTTTTATGTCAACACTGATTAGGATCAGAACATCAAAAACATATGAAAAAAATGTATGCATTTAACTTTCCTAAAACAAGAGCTTTTAATTAGTATATATATATCAATACATGTGCAATAAATATTTAAATTACATCAATACTATGCATTTAGAGGAAGTGCTATAAATATCACAAAACCTCAGAGGCTAGAAGCAGACATGATATATTTTATTAATAGACTAAAAGATAACTCAGCTGAATTGCATGATTCAGTATCTGCCCTAGATACCATAGCTGTTTTTCTGTGAGCAAGGAAACACTTCATAATAATCTTAAAATTATTAAAATGGTCTACTGCATGAGCCAGAAGTCATTTCTGGCTTAGCTCCAGGGACTGCAGTAAAGTTAAGTAATTTTTAAATTATTATATCAAATCCAGTTTTTCTACACAGTTAAAAAATTGTTTGTTAAGTACATCCAGAAATTTTATGTCACCTGAAGGAACAATCTTCAGGACACACACAGGAACATATAAATAAAAAAAAAAAAAAAGGCAATAAATACTTAAAAGGCAAGTGTCGATGCTCAGTGCTTTTTATTGGTTTAGGGTAAAATGAATACTTACTCCATTATATAGAAGTAATTAGCTCAGTTTCAAGCTATCAGCCTAAAATAATTCTTAAAAACAAATATGTTTTGGAATCTTACTATCATGTAATAGCAAGCTAGGGTAAATTCAGATTATTTCATTATTTTTCACATTTTTTTTTCTTTACTGGTACTTATCTTTTCTAGCGCATAGCATTGGCCTGGTTTAGCATCCAAAACGTATTACGCTTTAATTCAGAAAGATTTGTGCTGTAATACAGGTAAATATAGTTTAAAAATTAAGAAATTGTGACTTAGTATTGTCAATGGAAGTTTAGTTAGGTCAGCTTTAGCTGTGTTCTGACTTTTCCTGTGACACATCACCATTTTGGAGGGCACAGAACACTTCATAGGATTGGGACTGTTACCTGAGCTTTAGTGACAGCACAGCTTTAAATAACTCCGCAATATGATGGCAGTGATCATTCAGCAGGTAATCAGGCTGCTCATGTGGGTTTGCACTAGACATGTACATAGTTGGAAGACTGAGACTTCACCATGTATTTCTTAAATTAGAACGAGGAATGTCATGATTACAGTGTTTACTGACCCACATGGCATTTTTAGCTCCCACAGAGCTCACTTTTTAGTTTAATTTAGTTTCAGTTCTCCAAATTAATCTGTTTAATGACCAAGAGAGAGTGCTTCCAATTGCTTGCTACTGGAAGCACTGATCTGGGTACACATTGTAGCCCAGACCTTATGTCAGATCAAAAGCAATGATCCATCTAAAGCCAAACCCAGGAAATATTTCAAAGTTTTTTCTGATGCCACTACTCTCAGAAAAAAATTGCTACAGGACAGAAATAGAAGTTCCCAGCAGGGAAATAGTGCTGCAGAAAACCAATAGGCTGAGTGGATGAACCCAGGTCACATTTCCAACAATGATACATACACAGGTGCTCTGGAGGATTTAAAAATCCCAGAGACATGGTCTTTACCTGTCCCCGGACTCACCTGTCCACACAGGAAGTTCCCTATTAACTCCTGAAATTTTGTAACTGAAATCTTATATGCTTCAGAAGAGCAAACACCTTTTGAATTATTTGTTTTACACTGGTATAACTGAGGTATTCTGAAAACTGCAGATTTTTCTTGAATCTTTGAGTTTTTGTACCTGCTTGATTAACATCCAAATTCTTTAAAGATTTATGAATTTCTCCTGAAATAAAGCTCCAGTGCTTTAAATTGCAGCAGCTTTACATCAATGACAACACAGGATTGTTATATTACCCACAATGTTTATCCTTTTTTGAAAAACTCCTTTGTTATTTTAAGAATCTTTTTATTAAAGGTTCTAAATATATTCAGAAATCTATACTTGACACATTTGACTTTGACTCTTTCTGATTGAGAAGGTTATGCACAATATAGAAGACTTTTTTCAAGTCACCAGTTTCAGAACATAAATATAACCCCCAAATAGAGTTGGGCTTTTTTGGATAAGGATTGCATTTGACTCAAGCCTCCTACAGTCATTGGGCAACCACCCCTTTATTTGTTAGCAGTTACCTTCAGATGGAAGCTGAAGACAGTAACACAGAAAGCAGAGCAAAGGTCTCATCAGCCAGGGCTCATCCCACAGTACCTGAGTAAGCAAAGCAGACATCCCCAGAAGCACAGCAGGCCTGAGATCACATTGGGGACACAGCCCAGGGGACAGCCCAATAACAGCAACCACAGTCAGGCACACCAGCAGTGAAAGGACAGGCCTGAGACCAAACTAGGAAGGCAACCTGCAGGTCAGAGTTAGTAGAACTACAATATAACAACTACCCAACAGACACAAAGAGCTACAACAGAGCTCAAACAACCCAAAGGGATACCTTCAAGCCAAGCTTAAATGGTGCCCTGGCAGGGTGTGGGCTGCTCAGGGCTATCACAGCCGGGTGGTGCACTCAGCATATAAACCCTTACAATGGCCTAAGAAGATCAGTTATACAGAAGATCTGCTTGCACTAGAGATTACTCAAAGATTATAGCTAAAGGGTTTAATAATTTATGAAGGTTATTGATCTATCTCTGCATTTACTAAGAATGAATTAGTTTAGATTTTTTTTAGGGTATTGTATAATAGCTAGACAAATTGTATTTATCAAACTTCCAACAAATAATCCATTTAGTATGCAAACCTATTTTTCTTTCTAGATCTTAATATATGGGATCTTCCCGTTAAATATGCTAATCTCTTCTATCAACCAGAAACATCTGTTTTTTAACAGGACTCTGGAATGGGCTTTTAGCCTTGAAAGAAAGGAGCGTCTTGGTATAACTTGATACCACCCAAACACTAATTAATTCCCTTTAGGTGTTGAAAACCTCTCACCTTCCATTTCTTTCAACAGAGAGCTGATGAACACAGTATCCAAAGAATTGCCTTGTATCATATATTGTAGGCTGTTGCAGTCTATTAAAGTTAAAACTTTCAGAATTATTCTAGAAAGGACTGAAAGAATGTTCCTAAGGGGGGATTTCTAAGGTCAAGGCCGAATGCCTAGATCTCTTCCCAAAGATGTCTTCATACTAATTTTACTCCAGTTAAATACCTTCTTTCAGAGCCAGGTCTTACTTAGCATTTGGGAGTTTCGGGTGTAAGTTTTTATTAGGATCATAATATTGATAATGGAGTCAGAACTACTCTTGTAGTTACTTTTACTGGAAAGCACTGTATGCAAAAACTTTTTATGCCCTGGGTGTTGTAGGAGGGAAAAAGCACCAGCATTTCTCTTCTGGGAACTCTGCTTTAATGCTTTTTGCTCTTTACTACTTCTTTTTTTTTCTGGGATCATGCTATAGAACAGTTGTTGACATTTTGGCATGCTTAGCTACTATACATCACTTGAGATGTCCGTATTCATCAGGTATGTATTCCATTAAAATTGTTTTTTTAAATGTATTTATCCTGAACAAGGAGCAGCCGTTACTTTCCCAAGCTGCAACAAGATTTTAGGGGCTCAGCACCACACTACATGCATAATCTTACAAATTCTTTTTCTTATTGTGAATAAATGTTCAGTTGTGGGAAGACATGCTGTGTGTTAGGGTCTTCTTACGCAATACTATGAAGAGGAAACTGATCTGCTGATGGAGGTTACTCACGGCTTGCTTTATTTTTTAGTCTTGTGGAATGGGTTTTTGAGGCAAAGCTGCTCCCTGGACAGCACATGCTGTTGTTGAACTATATATTATACAGAAGAGTATTGCCTGGGTGCTGCTGTGATCATCTGTGCCACAGAACTGTTCTTAAATGCAAACACAGACATGTACATTCCCCTTTCTCTACAGGGCTATGGGCACCTGCTGCTCTGCCAGCAGCGCAGCTAGCTGTAAATTACCGGCTGAACGGCTGGAAATAACCCTGATAAGCTTTGAATTACAGCATAAGGAACCTAAATTCAGAGATGACATTTCAACGGCTAAACGATGTTCTGTTTTGTTAATGTTCTTCAAAACAACACCTTTAACGGATGCAACGTTAGCCAAACAGCAGGTTTCCCTACGCAGGGTCTCCGGGAGGCGGGGAGCTGCCGGGGCGGATCGCACAAGCTCCGCTCTACCGGGGCCGCGGCCCCGTCCCTCCTCCGGCCACCCGCCGCCGCGCGGGACAGCGGCACATCAAGATCCCGTTATTAAACAAACTTTCAAGGACACCGGCCAACTCCTTCGT
>NW_010099862.1:0-1128 GCF_000699245.1 Pterocles gutturalis | reverse complement strand
ATGAAATTCAAGGAAACACGGGCGTCGGCGAGAGGGATGAAAAGCACGCTGCGAATAACTTGGAAAAACCAGACAAATATTTTTTATTTTCATTTATTCTTTCTTTACACCCTAGGACGCGTGAACACTCATTTAACACGCTGGGGACCCCGAAGCGCCTCTGGGGATTTACCTGGAGGGACGGGGCTGCTGGGCACACGCAGCCGGCCCCTTCGGGCCCACGGTCTCACTCCGGGGACCCAGGGAGACAGGCTCGCCCCGGGGCAGGCAGTCACCTGCTATAGGATCGCCCTGCGGTCCCCGCCGCCTCTGAAAGTGGGGCACATGCGTGGCTGCTGCCTCGTTCATGTAGCATCCCCCAAGAAATGCCTGCCCCATCTCATCCCCGTGGGTGCCGTCGGGGAAGAAGCGGCTACCTGTGCAGGGGGGTGAGCGGCAAACCCACCCCTCGGTCAAAGGATGCCGTTCCCAGGGGGACCGCGGGTCCGGGGACCCGTGCGGGAGAGTGCTCCTCTGGCCCCAACGCGAAAGTGTCCGGTAAAGGGTGAAATCCGAACCGGCAAAACCCGAAATGAGGCTGGGCAGCCAGAGCTGAAAAGTATCCAAGTCTGTCCCTAGCAAAACAAGAGATGAAACATTTCGAGTTATTACGTTCTCCCTTTGAAGGGAACTATTTCCCGCAGATAACAATGTGTAGGTATATTTAGACAGCTCGGCTCGTCCAGGGAGAATGTGTCTTGCGCTATTTGAGAAAAACTCTAAGAGTAAGTGCAAATATTTGATGCTGAAGAGCTCTTAAGGCTTGAAGAGTACCATTTACTTATTTCTACACATCAGTGTGGGCTTAGGATGTTAAATAGATTAAAAGGCTAAGAGAGGTCACTGAAGTAGACTCTCTTTCTCTCATCCTGACTTTTTTTCCTTGCAAAGTTTTTGCACTTTCTTTAAAGTGTCCTTGGGCAAACTCCTCTTAAGAGCCACCTCGGATACTGTATAAGTTTTTGGCTCTCTGAACCCCGGTTCCCGCCCCTCCCCTCCCCCCCCCCAACTCCGCTCCAGACCAGGCATTCAGCAAATGTTTGCCTGCGAGGTCAAGATATTAATAAGCACTTCTCGGCCTCCTTTTAT
>NW_010099861.1:16908-17220 GCF_000699245.1 Pterocles gutturalis | reverse complement strand
ACTATTTTTACTGTAGTTTGCAGCAGAGCGGGGTGCACGTCGAGTCTGTCTGAAATTAAAGCTCCGAGCCAGCAGCAGCGCAGAGTTGGGTCACGGCGCGGTGACAGTCGTGGTTGGAGCCCACGGTCGGACTATTTTTACTGTAGTTTGCAGCAGAGCGGGGTGCACGTCGAGTCTGTCTGAAATTAAAGCTCCGAGCCAGCAGCAGCGCAGAGTTGGGTCACGGCGCGGTGACAGTCGTGGTTGGAGCCCACGGTCGGTGCCCCTGCTCAGCTTTGGTTTTGCTCTTGTTCAGGCTTCGTGCGTGCAGTA
>NW_010099861.1:908-16884 GCF_000699245.1 Pterocles gutturalis | reverse complement strand
GTGCGGGAGGCGAGCACCCTCCAGCTCCTCCAGCTCTACACTTGCCTGGATCAGATCCAGTATATCGAGTGGTCGTCTGACTCCCTGTTCATACTGTGTGCCATGTACAAGCGGGGGATTGTTCAGGTAAGGACAAAAGCAGGGCAGTGTGTTTCCTATCGGGGATCCGTGTGTGGTGCGAGTGAGAGCTTCTTAGAGACAAGCACTAATTCAATGCTTTTGCTAAAGTAGCTGATGTTGTTATTGCATGGTGTGAGGATAACCCACTCTGCTATTATTTTTAAAACCATTAAAAACACCTTAGCTTAAAAAAACCCCAAAACTTCGAATGCAAATATTTATCACAACAAATCAAAGCTGATTGTCCTACCAGTTTCTTAATTCAATAGGAAATAAATACATGCAAACTTGTTAAATGGACTAAAACATTTTTTTTTTAAGAGTTGGATGTTCAGAATATTTGTCACATAAAAAAAGCCACCTTACTTTACAGTTTGTATTAACACGCAGAGGTGTGGGTCTTACTTTTGTAGTGGGATCCAGCGCCAGTCCTTCATGGCCAGGGGCTCTCAGGGGTTTCCTGACCTCTCTGGTGTGCGATGCAGGAACCGTTTCTCAGATGCAGCGTGTTCTTGTAAGCAGAGGTTTAGGTGAGCTGTTGGTTTGGTGCACTGTCTGTTTGGTTTCCTCTCTGCTCTAGGTCTGGTCCTTGGAGCAGCCAGACTGGCACTGTAAGATAGACGAGGGCTCAGCAGGATTGGTGGCTTCATGCTGGAGTCCGGATGGTCGTCACATTCTCAATACAACCGAGTTCCATGTAAGTGTGAAGTCATGATTACTCTCAAGGGTATCAGATGTTACTGTCTGCCCTTTGCCTCCTAAAATAACCTAAAGCTCTTAAAGCTGTAGTGGTGGTAAAGAGTGCAGATATGGTTCTCCTGTATTCATATATTAATGTAGGCTAGTTCCAGCTTGGATGTTAGTTATTTTGTTAACACCTTATCCTCTTGCTTCTGATGATAAGATAGAAAATGGACACTTAGCTTCAAAGGTAAAATTATGTGTCAGAGAAAAGTGTAGGGATAGCTGGCATTCATTGAAGCAATTTTAGAAATCAAATGTGTTGTTTCTAGCTCAGGATTTCTAGCAAAAAAACCCCAACAATAAACATTTAAGAGTGGCTATGGAATGAAAAAATATGGTCTTAGCTTTATTGACCTATGAGATTTAGATCCAGATCCTGGAAATAACTGTTTGATTTGACACCTACGAGTCAGACTGCTGTTGACAGAACCACTTGCAAAATTAAAATTAAAACCCTCTGTAAGCGCTTATTGATTAAGACCCGTGTTCTGGAATCCGCACTAAGGCAGAATCCAAACCATTTTGTGGATGCTGGGCCCTGGGCGCGTTGGAAGGCGTGTGGAAGTCTGATAGTCTTTGGAATAGAGCTGATGATTCATGTCATTCACTACAATGATGAACAGTCTTCTGTCAGCAGAGAACTAATGCAAGATATTTTTCTCTTTGCTGTATTTACTCTTTTCAAAACTAGATGGATTTTAGATTACAGGTTATTGTGTCATTCGCTAGTAATGAACTCGGATGTTATCGTGCAAGATTTTTCCTTTTTTTCATGCAAATCCCAGTGCTAATGGAATATGGATGGGGGACTGTCATCTGTGTGTGTGGACTGGAGTGCAAATGCTGGTGCTCTCAGGGAACCTGTGGAGAAACTTGCACATAGCTATGGTGTAGCTCCTGATGCACACAGTGGAATCCTGCAGGAAGGACGTTTCGTGCTAGGAAGGCCTTTTACTGCTGACTGGGATAGAGATTTTCTGGCTATAAAGCAGTCTTTTTCCACTCCCCTACCCCTTTAGATAGTGGGTTACAAGGAGTGATGGATTTAGGCCCTAGTTTTCCAAGGAATGAATCACACCAATGGTAATTAAAATGAAAAAATGAGTCCAGAGTTCTAACCTGAAGTGAGTAAAGACATGCCTGCTCGTCAGTAACCCAACCTGAAGGCTGGTGCTATGTGCTACAAGTGAGTATCTCGTGGCATGTGTGCGTGGGGGTGGACTAGTGAGTATTTATTGCCTCCCAACAGAACTTGGTTTGACCTTAGAGGATTTCATTAAGCCTTTGCCAAGTTGGCATCTGTGTTGGGGTAAGTTTTCTTTCCAGCTGTAAACAGGTTGCTAAATTAGCTTTTGTCAGACAGCTGCCTGGGTTATGCTGATGTCTGTGTTGTGTTTGCTCTCCCTCTGCTAAATCCATAGTCTGGTGGGACAGACAGGAGTAGTGCTCGAGATAGAAACTGCCAGGATACTTAATATCGGTGTATTATGTACATTACCAAATTCAGTGATTGCTCGGAGGGCTTCGGGGTTCCCGGTCAACCAGCGCCACTTGGCTTCGGTAGCCTGGCATTTTCAAACAGCACCAGCTAATTCCTCATACTCGATGACCTGAAGAATTACATGCGAGCTCCACTGTAAGCTCACAAATAACTTTCTTATTCCTAGAATTTTTTAAAATGATATGGTTGTGCTAGTTTATTTCTAGCAATCCATACTTAGTAGTGCCCCAGAAGAATTATTATATACAAGGTAACTAAATGGTACAGTCGTATTGGAGGAAGTACGTAGAGACTTTGTCCTTTCACTTGCTAGTGGATTTTTTTTTTACAGTAATGGGTTACTGTCAGATTAGACTTTGTCCTTTCACTTGCTAGTGGATTGTTTTTCACAGTAATGGGTTACTGTCAGATGCAGAGGAATTTACTGTGCTTAATTACAAAAATCTGTGTAGTACCTAGGTGTTCGCCCCAAAATTTTGAAAGCATCTTTGTGCTGTATGTTAGCTTAAGTGTTCTGTGTGTGGGGGTCATTCTGACAACATTTGGGATGGAAGTCCTGAGATGTAGAAAGATGCAGGCTGGTTGAGAAGTGGTCAGAAGAGTTGCAACTTGATTTTTTTCATCACCTTGTTGTTTATGCCAAGCTGAAGTACAGTTCTGTTAGGAAGAGCAGGGGTTTTTTTTGGAAAAAAAAGAGGTACTTTTTTTTCACCTAACTAATCAAGAGCAAATCTAAATTAGTTGGAAAAACACATTCTGAAAGCAGCTTGTTGTCCCATAGCTATGGTTTGTAGCGAGTGCTTCCTCTCCTGCTGACATCCCCTCTGTGAGGCAGCTCTGCTTGCCTGCAGGCTGTAAACCAGCCAACTGATTGCTAGATGATTCCGCGGTATCAGTTTGTCCTATGCAAGGTGTTGTACCAGGTACCTCTCTTGTTACAGTGCCGTCGTTCCACCTGAATTTATAGGCACATATAGAGCTTAAAGAAGAGCTGCAGATAAAAGATATAGAGAAAGCAAATGGATCCTCTGCTTCCTCGTGACTCTGGTGTGTGGTGATAAGTGGTTTGAAGACCAGCAGCATTGTTCTTGAGTGTTTCTTTCAGAGCCATACTTGTAAACTACATATATTGTACTTTCCCTAGTTCCATGTTAGGTACTGAAGCATTAAAGAGCTGCTTTCAAACTGCAGCAGCAGGGAAAGAAAGTGTGTGTTTCTGTGTATATTGGAGCTAATCCTTAGTAACTGGAAATGGCTACAGTGGTTGAAAAATGCTTTCTGTCGAGGAATGTGCTCTGAATAATCTTCTGAAATCCGGTGCTGACAGACACTGCTATGTAAGGAGGCCTTGTGACCCAGTCAAGTCTGGGACAAAAGTTGACAGTCATTTGAGATGCAAGGTTGTTTAAAAGTGTGTTTTTTATCTGTTGAAAATCACCAGTCTTACACCTGCCTGTAGCTGTCAACGTTGGGACGTAGTCCTGAACCCAGCACTGGAGACTGTTTATCACGTTGCCATCTAAATACTTCTTATTTCTCAGCTGTTTTTAGGCTATTTTAAAAATGCTTCTGCTTCTGGTTTGTTTTTCCACTGCAAAACAACAGCTGAAAACTTCTCAGACACCATTATCGTTAGGATGTGAGTTTGACAACTCCACTTAATCGAGCCATCTGCGCTAAAGAGAAAGCACCCCTCAACGTGATCAGTGAAGAGCTCATTGCAGTCTCGACCGCGCTCTGTTCTGCTGTAAAAGCAATTGTTCCTTCCCCACAAAGTCTCTGAGAAAAGCAAATAAGAGCAATGGAATTTATTGTGATTTTTGAAGCGTTTGGCTTTCTTTTTTCCCCCCTCTGTGCATCTCATGTTTCTGTTTCTCATAATAATATCTGCTAGCTCTGAAATGATCTTTCTTCAGCTAGTTTGCGTTGGCAGGTTGGGCAAGATTGCGAAGTAATGTTTCAGTTCTGATTGGGAATGTGAAGGTTCTCCCCTTTTGTGACAAATTGTAACTGTGTTGTTAATCCATGTAAGATAGCCCTACATTGAGCACGTAATGTAACTTTCTCAGTTTGTAAAAATGTTTTGAGCATACACAAATAGAACAACTGAAGAGAATCCTAATTTTGGGAATCAAAATGGTTTGGTTTCAAGTGTTTGTAACACTAGGCCAGAATCTTCAGGTTGTGTGGCTTGGGTGAGAGGTTGCAATGGCGTTACGGCAGAGCGTATACGTGGTCTCTGACCTGCAGTCAGAGCCTGCAGCCCTTTCAGGAGAGAGGCGCTGAAGTTGAACAGAGGATCTCATGGTTGTTACGGGTGCATCGTGACTGTTTCAGATCAAGTCTGAAGTGCTTTGGTTATCGCAGGGTTGTAGGTATCCAGT
This sequence comes from Pterocles gutturalis, assembly GCF_000699245.1. Classification (NCBI taxonomy): domain Eukaryota; kingdom Metazoa; phylum Chordata; class Aves; order Pterocliformes; family Pteroclidae; genus Pterocles; species Pterocles gutturalis. The sequence goes on along the minus strand of NW_010099861.1, from coordinate 12,135 downwards.
TATATTAAAGGGTCTTTGTTTTTGAAGGTGTGTTTTTGTGGGGTTTTTGTAGCCTGGGTGTAAACATCCCATGGGTGTGTGTATCTCTCTCCAGTGCTGCAGTGGCGTCATTGAGATTTACGCCATACCTGCTGGAAAGGATGTGTTGGGGAGGAATATGGGGCAGTACAGCACTACTCCAGCAACGTCGGTGTTTAATGTTACTGAAGCTTTTGCTGTCCATGAAGCGCACGCTGACAAGAATGAACAGGGAAACCATTATTGGTGTCTTCTCTGGGGAGTTACAAACCTTGACTCTTTTAGAGAAGGTTCTCTCCGAACAGCAGAGGACTGCACTTGAGGATGAAGCAGACATGGATGCAGAAAGACTTTTCCAAGTGAAGGTGTACTTGCCTTTTCTACTCTGCGGTGGAGTCTCAGGGGAGGCAGAGGTGCCAGTAAGAGCTCTGCGTGTGATGTGCTGTTTCTCACCTCTAGAGATTTTCCTCTTCTGCTGCACTTGAGCGTGATGGGAGCAGTGAGGTTTTGCCTTGTTTGGAGGCTCTGAGCCAGCCTGCGTGGCCCAGGATAGAGACGTGTTTGACGCACGGCAGGCCAGGTGAGTTGGTTGTGAGGCCCAGCAGCAGCACAAATGTAACTTTGGATGCCTTTGTCAGGAGAAATTACAATCCAGGCCTCAGCATTCAAAGCTTGCAGCTGCTAAGCTTGTATTAAGTGGCTGTAGAATGCGTGTTGTGTACGCTGCGTGTTTTGGTCAAGGGAGGAACAGCAGCAAGCACATTTAACACTGCAATGAATGGGAGCAAGCAGCGTATCACTATTGCAGTTGCTATAGAAGAATGTGTGTAGGCATTGTGTTGGTATTTTTAAAGTAAATCTTGCCTGAAGAGCAGACTAACAATGCTGTATTTTCCTATGTCCGGAAGTGAGCGGTTGCAGTGATAAAACTTGATTAATGTTTTTCATCTAGTGGATTCCTCTAGGACCTGCTAAATTTAGAAGTGGTACTGTAGATGTCTAGTTGTAATTTCATGCCTGTAAAATAAAGGAAGAGAAAAATAAACACTGCATTAAATAGTGGTCCAATATCCTTTTTAACTTTGGATAGAAGAAGGCTTGAATCTGATCTGGTTGTGCTCTTTCCTGTATTTTTTTTTAAATTGGTTTCTCTGTCTCTTCAAATCTCAAAATTTTCTTGTGTATATAAAAAGCAGTAGGGAGAACAGCTAATGCTTCTTTTTTCTTTGGGGCTGCATGTATCTCTGGAGGGAGGCAGCTTTTATTAGGATTCTGAAGCTTGGTTTGAACACCATGTCAATGTCTTGCCTTGTGCTTCCTGGCAAAAAAATGATGATGTCAGCAATGAAAAAACCCTCCAAGTTCTGTTGCAGTGCACAGGTAGAACAGATACGGAGGATGCTGTCTTGGAGCCCTGTGTCACCACTGAATGGCACCACTTACTTCAGGGAAGGAAAATGTGAATTGAGGACAAAGAAAGTGTAGCAGAAACTTCCTCCCAGGACTGCTGGTGATTGGTCTGCAGCTGATGCAGGAGGATGATGAGATGTAGACAGTGCTGAAGCTTTACTTATATAATAAACTGGAACTAATTTTGTTGTTGAGTAGTTCTGGGAGAGGTAGCTTTATGACTGTGGTGCCTTATTGCAAAAACAGTTCTACCTGCGTCTCTTCTAGAATCTCTTACCTTGGTGCAATGAAATGTAGAAAAATACAAGAAAAAAAATTATACTGGAAGCATTCCTCACTCCAGATAGAAATGCAAAGGTTCAGATGGCATCCTGGTTAATGCACAGATGTCTGGTGTAGCTGCCGTTGCTAAGGGAGAGTAAGTATTTGTTTTTAATTGAATAATCTGCAGATGGCAACACAGAGCTTCCAGAATGCAGGCTGTGACCTTGAAGAGCTGTGGAGAGGCTTGTTTTGCAGCTGACTGCCTTCTCGTCAGGTTTTGTGTCTTATGGATGCCCAAGCCTCCAGAAATACCCCAAACAGGATTTTTCATGCCTGGCTTTGGGTACCATATTTTGGTTCTTTTCTAATTCTTTCAGTAATTATGTAATGTTGCCGCCTTGTGGGTGGCTGAGGAGGGACAAGCAAAATGCAAATTAGCTGTCAAAGCTGAGTGTGTCTGAAAGCTGAAAAATACAGCTAAATTTTCATACTTAGTAGCCTTGTCCCAAGAGATACGATGTTCTTAAGCTGCTGTAACATCTCATCCATTCATAAATGCAAAAAAACTTCTAATCCCTCTTCCAGATTCTGTGATGGTGTTTTCCTGACTGAAAAGTGTGTCTCTGTATGATACATTGACAGTCATGTAGCTAGAGTCATGCCAATGTCAGTAACTTTAAGGTCAATGAAGAGCTTTTCTCCATATTGGTGTTCTGCATCTCACGTGCCCCTCTAGAGTATTCAGCGTGCCTGTCACGTTAGTTTGGAACGAGTAACCTTGCTAATTGAAGGCCATTGGGAGATAATTCCTCGCAGTTACTTCTTAGGGCTTTGTGTTTGAGCTACATAAAATAGCTGCAAATTAACCACAGAAGGTATAGTGATCCACTGTGTGTTCATGAATTAGTTTTATGGCTTCCTATTTACTTACTTTATCTACAAGAATAACCAAATGCTTCCTTGTCCTTTTTGTGACAGCTGCGGATAACTGTGTGGTCCTTGTGTACGAAATCTGTGTCTTACATCAAATATCCCAAAGCTTGTCAGCAGGGTAAGTGTCACACAGGAATGGTATTTTTTAAGATGGCAGAAAGGGGAAAATGATTTGGATGAAACACGTGTTTCAGAAGAGGCTCTGGGACCCTCCCTGCTGAGGGGTTAGCTCGCCCGCAGGGATGCAGGTCTCTGAGATCAGTCCCTGTGTGCCACCTGCTGCGGTGCACTGAGATGTGCTCTGGGCTCGTTGTACTCTCACTGTGAATGAAGGATCACATCTGATCTCTGTGCCTGTTCTTCAGCTTGTGTTCACCGCTGAAGGGTCCTTTAAGACCATAAATTAAGCTGGATGCGTTGGTGATGAAAAACACTAGTCCAAAGTGGCTTTTGTCACCTTCTACACATGAAAAGATTTGAAAGCTCATGTTGGGACTGTATCCACAGCACATCAGCTATTTTCTCTTGTTTTCTCTCTTTTTTTTTTTTTAAATTAACTCTCTCATTGGCAGGGATCGCTTTCACCAAGGACGGCCGCTACATGGCAGTAGCAGAGAGACGGGACTGCAAGGACTTCATCAGCATCTTTGTGTGCAATGACTGGCAGCTGCTGAGGGTAGGATGAGTCCTTGCCCTCCACTGCTTCTGCATAGACTACACGCATACGTTGCACACTTTAAACTTGGTCACTTTGGTAGTCTGGTTTTAGACTTGCCAATGCATTTTCTATCCAGCATCTGGCTCCTTCCCTGGCCTGCGGGCAAACTCCCATAGCAGCATTCTGTTCGGGAGATCAATATATGCTATATGTGCATAAAGAATTGCTGATGGAATGCAAAAGTTGACCTTTAAATTATTGGATGAGCTTCTTTACAATAAACTGTGCTACATTTTATTGTGTTCATTTAAAGGTTTAGCAACTGTGTGCCTTTTCTGTAAAGGAAAACCAAAGAAACCATGAATGCAGCATGCTATTGCGAAAGAAAATATTTCTGTTTCTATGCTAGAGTACAAAAGGCTTCCTGCATTTGTGGTAGCACTTAAAAGGATAAAACTGAGGACTGTGCTAGGTCAGATGCAACAGTATTTGTTAGTGTAATATTTGAAATGGTTTTGTTTTTTTTTTTTTCTCTTTTGGGGGCAGCATTTTGACACTGAAACGCAAGATCTGTTTGGGATTGAATGGTCTCCTAATGGCTGTGTTCTGGCAGTGTGGGATACATGTCTGGAGGTAGGAGGAAAAAGCAGATTATTTTCTTGGAGAGTTCAAGTTGGTTTGTAGCTGTCGTGTAAAGCAGTAACTAAAATAACTAGTGTAACTTTTTATTTCTTTTAAAAATAACAAAAGCTGAACTCAAACCGTTTTAAATATTAAAGTTGTCTTGGTAATAGATGTCCTTACAAGTGTTTGTCAAACTTATGTAATCTTTAATGACAGCAAGTTATCTTACTAGCTTCTTGTCTCAAAGTCACAGATAAGAGGCCATGCCCTTTGCTTAAAATGCAGCAAGTTAAATACAGGGAGAGTTTGGAAGGAATGTTTTTGCCTGTCTATGGTTTTTAACAGTATTGTTAGTCTTTAGAAGGAATCTCTTTCTGTTTCAGTATAAAATCTTGCTGTACTCCCTTGATGGCAGACTGCTAGCCACGTATCGGGCTTATGAATGGTCACTAGGCATAAAATCAATCGCCTGGAGTCCTAGCAGCCAATTTCTGGCAATTGGCAGCTATGATGAAAAGGTAAGAAACAGGTTTATTTTCTCTCTTTTATTTAAACCATTTGTAGAACTTTGTCGTAACAGGTTGTTTTTCTCTTGCAATGCTTTCTTGAATTAGGTGCGTATCTTGAACCATGTAACTTGGAAGAAGATCATAGAGTTTGAGCATCCAGCAACCATTGCTAACAGCAAGACTGTAAGTATGGATCCAAAATCCATTGAATCATTAGCAGGGCTTTGATGCTGCTATTTGTATCTGAAAGACGCTAGTAAAGAGATTTCATTCTGGAGAGCTTGCTTTTTCCCCTCCTAGTGTGTGAATAGGGCTTGGGAAATTGCATGAAAATTTGGGGATGTAAGAGAAACAGAGGAAACCTTTCAAATTCGAGGGAATGCACACACGATCCTCTCAGCTTTAGCACTAATAGATTCTCAGGTGACTTCTGTCATGTGCCAGTGTGTTGTGATGCGTATGGTGACTGCATTACAGATTTGGGTATGCAGATGATGGCAAAGTGGGAAACTTAACAGGAGAGATTTTTCCCAGCTGTATGCAATTTGTGACTTTAAAGAGTGTTGGAACTGGATTGTGATCAGATTTACATCCTGTGTGTATGAGCTCATCCAGCTCACCTAAAGAGCACTTCCTGTGAACGTCTGTCAGCATTTATTTTTATCCTTGCATGCATATATATGCAAGGCCCAGCAGATTCTGGGTAGCTGGCAGCAGGCGGAGAGCTGTAGCTTTTGTTCCAGAAGTCACAAGCTGTTCTCATCCATCAAGGTAAAAAGAACACAGTGTGGTAGCGCTGCATGCTGCTGCCGAGGAAGGACTAGGCTTGCGTCTAGACAGACAGCCTGTAAGAGTTTACACGTGCAGACTGTAAGTCTGCAATATTCATGTGGCTGTGTTGATGCCCCTCAGCCAGCAGCAAGGCACGATCTATTAAATGCACCTCAGCAAAACTTCTCGTGACTGAAAAATGCCCTTACATATTTTACACCTAACTGGAAGTAATGGGAAACATGGGAATAGCTCTGTTAATCTGGACTATACAGACAGGAATTGCAGTTGGTGCATTTTATCCTAGTGATGGCGTTTGAGAATAACATGTTGTAGGCACACTATTGAAGTATTTTTGCTATTTCCTTCTGCAATATTGCATTTTGTTTGCATTTATTTATGATAGTATCCGATTAAAGAGTCTGTGTTGCAAAAATGAAATCTATGTTCCCATTATAATGCAGATGATTTATTGTACTGCCTGATTTAGCTCTCAGGAATAACGAATGGGGTGTACTCTGTAAGACTCATTCTTTGTAGACTTCAAGGTTCATTTATTTGTCACAGGATTGTTCTCCTGATCATGGTTCCAAACAGCAAATGATTCACTGAGAATGCTGGATTTGGTATTTGCCTGTTGAAGCCCTTTCCTCCATTGATGAACTAGGGGATGCTGAGATATAATACACTCAAAAATGAGTTAGTGGGATGTGGGTGATTTGGTAATAGCCCCAAGGCCCTTCTGTAGAACTCTCGCTTATTTCTTTGTAGATTGTGTATAAAGAAGTGGAGAAATCCCCATCTGTTGAAACAGAGAGACTTTCTTTCTCTCCAGCAAGAGCACTGGCTAGTTCTCTCTTCAGCACAGAAAGTAAATGTAAGCCAAAGTTTACTGAAATGAGACACTTGAGTTTGCCATGTGAAGTCTTTCTATAAATAAATATTATAGGTGAACTCTGCGTCTTTTGATATTGGGGTGGATCCGCTGGATGCTCTGCTCAAGGCTCCTGAGTTAATTGCAGAGCTCCAAGGGCAGTGAGCACCCCGCTAGAGGGGATGTGTCTGCATGGGGGTTTGAAGGCAGGCTAAAGACAATTAAAGTTAATAAAACAGCTGGAGTTTTTGATTGGAACATCTTGGAGAAGAATAAAATACGGTCCTGTCACTTCAGGGATGAGGGGATTTTTAACAGTTGGCATTTAAATGTTTTGTTTGTTCAGGCTTGCTCAGTAAAGTACTTTTATTTCAAATTCCAGATGACATTTCCCAGGTACCAGTTTCCTTACAGTATATCAAACCAGTTGCTGACAGGGCAAATCCCAAAATGGGAATAGGGATGTTGGCTTTCAGTCCCGATAACTGTTTCCTGGCAACCAAAAATGGTAAGTTCCTGCTGCCCTGGATTAAAGGGGAAACCTACTCATTGTCTGTGGTGTGTTTTTGTAAAAGAAACGAGGGCAATAACTGGTCAGTTATTAGGCACTATGGGAAGACTCATGGCCCTGTTAGACCTCAACTAATGCCCATTTCTTAAAAAACCTGAGTGTGATCTTTTTATCTTTCAGGTATTTTCATGATTACCTCTTCCTTTTCTGACAGATAACATTCCTAATGCTGTCTGGATCTGGGACATTAAAAAGCTGAAACTGTTTGTGGTCTTGGAGCAGCTGTGTGCGATCCAGTCTTTCCAGTGGGACCCACGACAACCTCGCCTGGCTGTATGTACAGGAAACAGCAAAGTCTACCTCTGGTCCCCGGCGGGCTGTGTGTCAGTGCAGGTCCCAGCGGAAGGTAAGGCTGCCTGCAGGAACTTCACCAAGCCATCAGCAGCTGCCTTTCCCTAGAGTAAGAGGATGGACTGGCAGCTTCTTGCTGACAAACTTTGATCTCTTTCTGCAGGTGACTTCCCGATTGTCTCCCTCTCCTGGCATTCTAGTGGAGACTCCATGGTGCTTCTGAGTAAGGACAACTTTTGTGTGTGTTACTTAGAAAGAGAAGAGATAAAATAACAATTGTGCTCACTTGTTTGAGGAACGGTAAGGAAAGGGGTCAAACCCTGTTGCCTGAGGGTTTTGTATTTATAAATTATTTATTTGAAGGAGGGGTAACCAAACTCCTGTGTGTAAAGCTCCGTGATTGCACTTGATTGCAGTGATGTAGCAGCTGAAGTGTAGAGAATGAAGTCTGGATTTCAAGAAAACTTTAGTATTGATGTACTTGAACTTTCTCTTGAACTTTGTCAACTATGAAACCTTATTTTCTAAAATTGTAGCTGTGTGTATATAATGTATAGCTATTATTTAAATTTTTAAATTTCCAATAAATATTTTGATAGTTACAAACTTGGTATGACTCTCTAAACTTGCACTTCTCCATTTGAAAGTCGGTTTCTGTATTATCAGCACAAGAAAACAGTTACTTGCACACCACAATGTACAGCTTATGTCTAGTTTTGGAAGACAACATTTTTTTCTGGTGTATTAGAATTAGATATTGTAGCAGAGGCAGATACACCAGTAAGACACTTCCTAGCAAATCAGTTACTGTTCAAGCAAAACAAGTTCTTTGTTCAGAAAGCAAACTGAGTAATCTGTGATAATAATTTTGCTGTTCCAGACTAAGATGTTAATGGGTGACAGGAATTGTGCCTGGTCTACCCTGGATTTATTACACTGCATCTTTACAAGAAGGGTCGTAACTGATAGTTGAGAATGATATATTGCAGGCAACTGAAATGGGAGCTTTTGACCACACTATCTAGTGCCAAACAGGAGTGGATAAGTCAGCACGGGAGGAGGAGGTGGTTTTGTAGCCAGTCACCCTCTTCTTCAGAGGAAGCAAGCCTATTGTTTAGGAATTTATTGAATGTTTTTTATTTTGCTATTAATTTCACAGCCCTCAGTCTCCACAAAATGAAGAACAAAGAAGAAATTGAGTCAAAATTTAACTTTATTGCAAGATTAATGAAAATTAAATAGGTATCTTAGAAAATGCATTGAGAGGGGCATGCAACTTGTTGCGTTCCATCGTTGACTTCAGCTTTACATAAATTTCATAAACACACATCTACTGTAAGTTCAAAAAACCACCACTGCAGCACAGCATTTCTTCAGCATTGTAGTTGTGCAGATAAATGCTCTGATAAAATAGCCTATATAGAAGGTCAGACACAATGGAAAAGCTTGTTAGAGTAACTTCAAGAGCAATTTCAGTTGTGGTCTCTCTTACGCTGCTGCTGAATTTTATTACTGGACATCTGTATGAAGTGCAAGAATGCAGAAATCAAGATTGGCGTATAGTGCTTACAGTTTTATCTGTCTCCATTATGAAGTCCTGCACTGCTGCCGTCCCAAACTAGAGCAGATTTAAGAAAAATTGCTAAGAAATAAATCAAATCAAAATAGAATTCCTTTTCCATTTTATAAATAATAGCTTTGAAGGCAGAGGCTTTTGGCAATATGCTCTCAAAGGAGTCGTTATGGCTGCAGCAAGAAAACACACCTAGAAATGGGGAAGTCAGACTCGGTTCTTGAGGGAGGTATTTTTACAAAAAGCTGATCAAGGCATATTCAGCCATACACCGCAGTTTACAAAGGGATGGTTCACGTACACTGCTTCTGAGCAGCCGTAGCAGCACAGCTTTAACAAAACTGGCTGATGCTGTTTTGCCAAAGAATGACAGATGCAGCTTTCCAAGCTCTTAACAGGCGTTAATCAAAACACTAAGATTACTGTAACTGCGAACACCACTGCCCCTTAAACAACACCAACCAGTCCCAAGCACACCACTGACTGACACCACAGACAGGGATGTGGCTGCAATAGGTGTGAGCGTTCTACTGGATCTTGGATATGTGCATTTGTAGCTGATACCAATCACACTTAATTAACAGGGAAGAACATGGAGTTAGAAATGGAAAACACCGCAGCTCACTAGCCCTGTGTGAGAACTGTAAATTAGATACAGACTAGGCGAGTGACACTACCTTGTGTCTGCTTCAGAGGAATCTGACCTGTGCGTTCTCCCCAACAACCAGGGCCTCCCGCGAGCGGTGAGATCGACAGCCACCCTCTGCATCCCCCCGACTTCCTCACTTTGATTAGCAAGTATTCTGCCACGCAGCGCGCTCTCCCCAGGAGACCAAGATCAAATCATTTTCCCTTGAAAAGATTAAATGCTGTGGATTTTAAAATCCAATTTTGCCTCTTGTCATGGAGTAGCCAAGTTTGGCCTCGTTGTTGATGAAGGACATCAACCCCAGGTAGGTCTCGATCAGAAGAGGACGCTCCAGCACCAGCACGCCGTTAGCCCTTCCCGGCAGCGGATGCTCCTTATGGGCTTTCTTCACAGCTTGGATTAGCTGAGTTTTAAAGTTTTCCAGCTGAAACAACAACAACAAAAAAATTACCTTCATGTTTTTCCATTGTTTTAAAATTTGTTAGACGAACAGCTGCTGCTGTTGAATCATGAAGGATTAACACTAAAGCTAACTAATATTGTTTATTTCTGACAGTAGTTCTCCTGCCCTTATCACTGAGGTGTTGAACTTAAATCACCGTAGTGTTCTATTTTTAAGAAAAAGCCACTATTGCAAGAAAAACTAAGCACCCCCTAGGTGAAGGTTTACAGTGAGCAATGAAACCGATCTGTTTCATCAGCTGTCAGCCCTAGATGAAAAGTCGGGCATCAGCCTGTCAGGTAAGCAAGGGTGGGAACAGCACCAAGATCCATTTTCTTTTGGGTTTTACAGGACTCTGCACCTCTGGAAGTTTCAGGTTCCTTCTTCTATAAACCATTTTTGGGTAGCTGGCAAAACCTGACAGTTGGGCTGCCCTGCAAGTCAAAATCTGGAGCATGGGGAAGTTCTAAGTTCTGTCTCTTTGATTTAACGGCTTCCATCCGAGTTAACGGCTCTAGCTTTTCAAAATAATCCCAGTCCTCTCCAGCCCCCGAGACCAACAACCCTCTAGAACAGGAGAGGCGAGTTCCCTACCAGGCAAAGGGATGCGATCTTCTCATCAGCATCTGCCATGGGATGTTCGGTGAAGGTGACGTAGGGGATGTTCGTGGACCACGGGTTCCATCTGTTGATGAAGGAGGCGCGACTTTGCTTGTCCCACTGAATTCGGATGCCAACGCCTTCCCGCCTGGTAGTGAAGAGAGCAAAATTAGCGTGGACAGACTTTGGAGTCTTTGGGGCAAATGTAGTCAGGACCTGCTTAAACCTGGGAGCTCAAATGTAAGTTCGAGAATAAGTTTTTCCTCTAGAATAGTAATAGAAGAATTCAGCCTGTGAAATACAGAAGGTACGTTCTTACAGGCTGAGTGCAACCAGGCTGAGCTCCTCGGACGCCCAGGACACAAAGCCTGACCCGCGCTGCCTGGGGCAGCCTGCGTTTACGTGTGGCCTGACATTTACACCCAGCTGTCCAGCAAAGCCCGAAAGTGGTGCTGGTGCTGCTGCTGCTACTGCTTCCTGCATTGCTGAATAGAGATGAACTTTGCTCCCAAATCCGTTCATCTTATCTTAAAAGTCCTGGAGGAACTCACTTTTAATGCAACTACTAACAGTCCCGGCAGCACAGCAGCTACTCTGCAGTGTTCCAGTGAAGCTCTGGTCATTGCTCACCAGGTCACGCCAGCAAAAGGAAGAGTTCTCCATCTCGTCCACTGGTCAGTGACAAGGGTTGACAGCTCAAAGCAATTAAAATAATAATACAAGAATTCCCATGACATGAAAGTATTACCATGTCAGCTTACTTGTTCAGAGATTTAGCTGGGAACTCAAACTCTCCCACAGAGATGGTGTCGACGGCACCGAGGGAGATCCTCGTCACGTGCTGGCACTGCAGGCTGATGAAGTTGTATTTGCAGATGAGGAGGGACCAATCTGTGATGAGGACGAGACGCTCCTTCTCGTTGTTCCAGTGATCAATCCTGGTAAGACAACACAACTGAACTTTATCAGTTTTGATTGCTGGCTAGAAACACGTAATGGTACTGATTTAATTGTCTTTCCTTACAACGATTAAAGATTAT
>NW_010099861.1:0-897 GCF_000699245.1 Pterocles gutturalis | reverse complement strand
GATGAGACCACAGCGATTCTCCTGGTGTAAAGGAAAGTGCAAACAGTGGGAGCAGGCAGCGAGCCAGAGCATTGCCACCTGCCCTCAACCCTTCTCTCTGCCAGCCCGCCTTGCACCACGCTGAAAGGACCGAGATGGCCCCTGCCCTCTGCTCGCCCCAGGGCGTGCTCGGGGTTTGCAAAGCCGGCCAAGCGTTGTTCTGAAGGAGGTGTACTCAGCTCCTGCTTTGCTCCTGTCCCCTACTCCACATTGCAAATTCTGCCAGCTCCTCTTTTGTTATTAGTGAATTACACGGCTGACAGTCTGTAACTCGCTGCACTGGCATGGCGTTGGGTGAAGTAGTTTACTACAGCTCCGTCGGTGGGTTTAGTGTATGAGTGGATTCTGTCTTGCAATGGCTTTTGTCATGAGTTAATTTACGAGCTTGCATCTCAGTCCGTCAGTGGGTTGGATTATAGAGGAACAGCGATGATACAGTCCCCAAGGTTGCTTCGCAGCCTCCCTGTCTGTTTTTCAAGCATTAATATTGACAAGACCTTAACGCTGTGCAACTGTCTGTGTGAGAGCTGCTGGGCCAGCCCTGGCCTGGGGTTTATCTAACCCGAGCAAAGAGCAGCAGCTGCGCCCTGGGCAGCGACGCTCCCTCGGTGAGCAGAGATACTCCCTCGGTGAGCAGGTATTTACTCCGGGAGCAGCAACACTTACTCGGTGAGCAGAGATACTCACTGTGTGACCAGCGACAGTCACTCAGCGAGCAGTGACACTTACTCAGCGAGCACAGATACTCAGTGAGCAGCGACACTTACTCGGTGAGCACAAATACTCACTTGGTGAGCAGCAACACTTATTGCAGGAGCAGCGCCACTTACTGGGTGCACAGAGATACTCACTCGGTGA
>NW_010099860.1:0-11770 GCF_000699245.1 Pterocles gutturalis | reverse complement strand
TTTTTTTTTCTTTCTCTCTTTTTTTTTCTCTCTTTTTTTTCTTCTTCTCTTTTTGTTTTTCTTTCTCACTTTCTTTTTTTTTCTCCTTCCAAAACATTGACTCTCCATCTTCCAGCAGGCTGCTGAGCCCTGACCAATGATCAAACCCCTTCCTTCCCTTGTCCTACTGCCTCTCTTTAAATATCGGATGGAAAATAAACACAGCAAAGCTGCCTGGTCAGGGTGCTGGGGTGGGAATTGTAGAATGAGATAATGTTTTGGGATGGAAGGGACCTTAAAGATCATCAAGTCCCACCCCCTGCCATGGGCAGGGACACCTCCCACTAGCCCAGGTTGCCCAAAGCCTCATCCAGCCTGGCCTTGAACCCCTCCAGGGATGGGGCATCCACAGCTTCTCTGGGCACCCTGGGCCACTGCCTCGCCACCCGCACAGCCAAGAATTTCTTCCTAAAGTCAGAAGAGGACCTTGAGAGCTGCATCCATTGCTACAAGGATGCAGGAGTACTTCCCTCTCATGGATCTCTAAGCCATGAGAAATCAGGGTGTACACTTATGCAGACAGCTTCTGCTTCTCCAAGGAGGCTCCTGAGGACCTCTCCCTGCAAACGTGCTCCATCAACACTTCGAGTTCGTACCTGGATTTGAACCAGCCTGAAGGAAACACGGTTTTTCTGCCAGCTCGGGTAGTTAGATGGAAGGTGTGAGGAGGCAATGGTAACATCTCTTCTCTCAGACAAGAAGATGGAGTCCCGTGGGCTCCTAACTGCATGTCATGTCTTGAACTAGTTCTACAGGGTATCTCTATGGCAAAGGCAAGGAGTGACTTCAGCATGAGCCTATATCCCTGATAAGAGAGCTTGGCGAACGAGGGCAGAGCAGAAATCTGTTGTGGTGACAAAGATGCTAAGGACCTGTGTGAATACATAGAGGCCAGTTTTCTTATCCCCAAAGCCATGACTTCATTTGCTGTTTCAAATTCCCCTGAGCATGCAAGTGTGGGCAAGACCAATGGCACCACTGATTGACCTGAGAAAGAGCCTTGTTGGAAGAGGTTTGTTTTTTAACTGATCGGCTTCCTGATCTGGTTCCTCATGCAGTCACATAAACAAGGAGAGCATCACAGGGAAAGAAGCAGTGCCAGGAAAGAAAGGTGTTGGTGTAGACATTGAGCACTACCTGCTGAATGTCTGAGATTTTCAAAACCCAAGTTGACTTATCCCCCATTGCCTTCTCTCTTTGCTGCCACGCAACCCCACTTCACATCAAGGGGTGGATGCATCCACTTAGTGCTGCCAGGTCCTGCCCTGCGATCACCCTTGACCCATGCCTATCCCCATTAATCAGAAGTTACCAGATGCCACCTGGCAGAGGGCTGCTTGGATCCTGCCTCTGCCTGGATGTGATTGCAGCACAGCATTATGATTTACTCCACTCCATAGTAGTCACTGGTCTGTGTTTTCGGAAGCAGTGAGGGAATTTGGGACACCTTGATTTTAAAATTTTTTTTTAATTTTTAAATAGAAAGAAATATCATGTAAGCTGTCATGAAAGTTTGGTAGGGCTGCTGTCCTCATTCTTGGGAGCTGACGCACAGGGATATTCAACGCCTCGCCTCCCATCTCAAAGGAGAGTCTGTGGCAGAGCCAAGATTTGGATTCTCATCTCCTCACTCTTCAGCCAGGGCACAAGCCACAAACCACATTTCCTTTTGTCCTGGAATTCAAGGTGAGGATCCAAAGATTCAAATCCAGGTGGAGAGAAACGGATCAAAATCTTGGGACAAATCCCACTTGACTAAAACTCAAAACTCTCATAATCTCTCTCACTTTAAAGCCTCCGGTTTTGTTTTGAAATGAGGCAAAAACACATTTGAAACTTCCTGCAGCGCAATGGGTACTTGGGTTCTTCCACTCTCTAGCCCATCTCATCGCTGACTACATTTCACAGCTCGGTTCTTTTCCTGGTAGAAACTGGCAGATTCCCATTCAGTTCAGTGAGAGCATTGATTTATCTCAGATTCATTGATTTCTCCCATAATTCAGCACTGCAACTTAATTTTTTTCCACTCTAATATTCATTCAAACAACATTTTAACAAGGGAAAAATCCAAATTTTGGAGATATCCATGGATATTAAGAGACGAGAGGTAGCCTGGATCAGCACCAGACCTTGATTTTGGGCTGATATCTGCTGTTCCCTGTCCCACCTTCCAGCTACCCACTCCTAGTGCATTTACTTGCTAACCATAAGCTGGAAAAGGATTAATACAAGTAAAGAAGATGCACCATGGGAGGGACCTGTGAGTCCAACACCACTACTTGCTCCCAAGAGAGGCAATGAGATATTGAGGAGCTCTCCCATCTGTTCCACTTAGCACTGTCCTTTTCCCTTTGCTGGTTTTACTGGCTCAGTTTTATTAAATCCACAGTTTTTTTCAAGCCACACAATTATTAGCAAGTGCCATGTGCCTCACAAAAAGCCTCAGTTTCCAGAGCAGCTCCTATCAAAGTGGCTAGTGAGTGGCCACGTCATTCTCCCAGCCAACCTACCCCCATCACAAACCCGGCCAACGTTGGCTTCATCTTTGGGCCAAAGGGCTGATCTTAATATAGCTCCAGAAACTAAAAATGGGCATAAAAATAAGTACATCTGGCCTAAAACTTGAACTGGATGTTGTCAGACATGGAAAGGGTTGACAGGAGTATGGAGAGCAGTGGTGCTTGGTTATCTTGGAAGGAGATGTTCATGGCAAGGAGACTTCCAGAGGCTGGAAGGGATGTTCACCATCTTTCTTGATTTTAACTTTCTGCTGATTCCTGGCCCATGGTCTGAAAGACCAAGTAATTAGCTGTCAGATGGAGTTTTCAAACGTGTTATCTGCTGCCATGGTCCAGCAATGTCTTGTTCAATTGAAATAAACCAGATGCAATTTAATTAGATGTGTTTAAGCCACATTTCAAGAGTTGAATTAGGAACTAGGGAGCATCAGGGTAAAGCATAGACTTGCCAATGGTTTCTGGAGAGTGGGAACATGTGGCTGTTACATGTGTGATTGCTAGCAGGGTTGAGGTCCAAAGGAAAGTCCTAGCAAAGGAAAAGGTAAAAAAAATTATAAAATTCTAAACTTTTTTCAGCAGTAATGAATGATTGTTTATGCATAAAAACTCTGAATTCCCTTTTTTCCTCCTTAAAATGTTAAATTTTATTTTTATGCTGACTAGTCAAAAGTGAGCCTCCTCCTGCCCTCCTAGGACAGACCATATAGACAGTGTCATCTGTCCCCTGGCCACCTCCCAGGCATATCTCTGAGCCTGAGGACCTGATCCTCAGGGTGACACGGGCACAGCCCCCATGGACCTGTGCCACGAGGAGCCAGGTCTGAACCAGTCCGGCGTGCTTCCACACAGCCCTGTCCTGGGATGTGTTCCTCATCTGCCACTTTTGGCTGAGGCACTGAGGGACAGAGACCCAAAAAATGAAAACAAACAAAAAACAACCAACCAAAAAGCCTGTCCCCGCAAGCATTTGGCTTCCTTTCTTCTTTTCTCTCTTTTTTTGCTCTCCCTTTTTTCTTTAAATTTAGTTTCTAGATGAAAGCCTTTCGGAAAGAACAGGAAACCCTAAAATTTCTCTTCTACGTACATAAATATTACATTTCAGCCATGGTGGGCAGCCTGATGCCACCCCAAAGTTAAACCTGGAAGGGGATGAAGTGAAATTCCCAGCCATAAGCCATCAGACCTGATTTTGACTTTTTTTTTCTTTTTTTTTTTTTCATCCATGAATTAAAAGCTTGTCTTTCCCTGGTTTGGAAAAGGAGATGGGACATTTTGTGGGGGAAGAGAGATTTTTACACAAACCTGTTATTAGCAAAGGCCATCAGCAATCCTTTCTCAGAGTCCTAGGTGTTGCAGCTTGTCTCAAAATGGCTTGTTTTTTTAATAAATAAACCTATTTGCTAAGGAAAGAGGTTATTTTTAGTTGAGAAACCCTGTGTATTTACCCAAGGTGTGTGGGTTGCCCATCTGAGTTTATGGCTCCATTGTCCCTAAAGGACCTATACCCAAGCCCAGACCCTCTCTGGGCTTGCAAAAGCACAGGATCTACTCCTGGTTTTCTCTCCAGATGCTCAATCACCATCTCCTGACCGTTCAGCCTGCCAGGGTGTCCTCAAAGGTTGTGTGTAGCCTCAGGTGCCCCAGAAGTTGAGTGAGACAAAGGCATCCAGGGCACTTGGGATTTGCCCTAAACATCCTAAACCTCTATAAACCCCATATCTCCTTCTGCTCTTTTTGGGCCCTCCTTGTTCCTTAGTCCTTGTGGCTCAACAATGTAGGGCCAGAGCATTGACCCCAATATTGTTCTGCAAACAACCAAACCATCCCTTGTTAGCATGTTCCCAGCACGGTTTTGGCTTGGGACAACTGTCACTGCCCCAGTGGACACCATCTGGAGGCCAGCATGGACCAGGAGACCTCTCAAACACAGACAAGACTATTCCTCTGGGATGGGCATGAGGGGGAGATCAGATTAGTGGGTATGAGCCATGCTGGGCTTGCAGAGCCTAAAAATAGGCTATGGTCTGTTGTGTTGACTAGTGTAGGTGTAATTAGTGAGTCTTGGTCAAGCCTGGGTTTTCTCATTGCATCTGTGGTTCTGGGATGGGTCGAAAGGCGACTGAAGCCCTACAGAGAGGAGTCATCTCCCACCCAACCCATATGCCGCAGCTACCAGCCAAGTCAGCAGGCTGTAAAGACTACCAAGAGCTTGCAGATATTCACAGATGGCTACTTGCCAGTCATGCCTGAATTAGAGTTAGGAAGAGATAGGAAATACCAACAGCTGGCCTCTACCTGCAAAGGTTTGTGGGCCAAGGGCTTCCAACCCCATTGAGAAATGTCTGCTGAGCAGCTACGTAGGTCTTGCAATGCACAATAAGTACCAGGAGTTATGATGGGCATAAATGCTCCATATGTTAAATACATAAAGAAACATGGAGAAAGGGTGAAAAAGTATGTAGGAGTGGCTAAACTGCAATACCAATTATAAATCTTATTTGAATGGTTGAAATGACGAGCACTGTCCCCTCTCAGAGGGAGACCTGGAGAGTTTTGGAAGAACTAGACAGGACTGAATGAGGAAAGAAGGGTGCCTGGGCTAAGTCAGGTCAGGAATGGCAGGTCGGGTGGTATCAGATGGGATGTTGAAGGTGACATTTCTTCTTTCGGGTTGTGAGCACAGTGAGTGGAGAGGCAGCATGTGAAATGGACTGGTGATGTCAGGGTAGCCAGCGCTCTGGAGCTGTGTCACGCTAGCAATCGTCTGGAGGCACTCGTAATCTCGTGCCTCTCCCATTCTGCCTTGGGGCAAGTGAAGAGACAGCGGGGCTCGGAATAGCCCCTGGCACATGAATCCTTCCCCTCCAAAGTCCAGTTCCTCCAGGGCTGAGCATGCAAGGGGTGTTTTGCCCACTAAACACTGGTGTGCAGGCCAGCAGAGGTCTCTGAGCAGTAACAAGCAGGTTGCACATCCATCCACCCCATGCAAACGTCCCTGGATGCATCCGGAGCATCTTTCCCCAAAACAAAGAGATGCTCCCCCTGCACTGCACAATAGAGCTCACCAACAATGTATCCTCCTTCCTACAGACATACCCACCTATAGATCTATACATATACATATGCAGGCTCTCATTCACACATACTCTGCCAGCCAGGTTTGAAAGGCATCTGCAACACCCCCATATAGAGGCACTGGCCCTCCAAGCCCCCCTTTCTCCAACTCCTGTCCCAAAATGCTGGGTCTTTTTTTTTTTTTTTCTCTTTTTTTTTTTTTGTTGCTCCTCCCTGCCTGTTTCCAATCCGCCAAATGTCCTTCCCGTAATAGAGTGACCACAATTGCACACCATATTCCAAATGCGGTCTCCCTGGTGCCTCGCACGGTGCCAGAATAAGTTGGGCTGATTTATATTCCATACCCCTAGATAAACACCTCGAGACCGTGTTTGCATTTATCCAGCTGCCAAGCAGCCTCGCAGATGGTTTTAATGTGTTCTCCACATGCATGGACCGCTTGCACAGAAATCGGAATTGAGACCTGGGGGTGGAAGGAGAAGAGGGAAGAGGCGAGGGAAAAGGAGCAGGCAGGAGAGAATAGCCATCATTGCACCCTGGGGATAGTCTGAGCCCAAATGCAACTTTCTGTTCCTCTCTCCTCCCCCAAAGCAACCTGCAGCACGTTGGGATTCATGGCTAGCCTCAGGTGGGCAAGTAGAAGGGAAGAAAGAGCAAAATGAAAGATGCAATGCACTCTGACTGGTCTTTCTGCCTTCAAAAGGCAAGTCCCATGGCAATGACATCAAACAGAGCGTTTGCTTGCTCCATCCTAAATATCGTATTGGCTTTTGCTAACGACTGCAATTTCCATGCCCTGAGATTTCAACCCACAGGGGCTAAGAGGAGTTCCAATGCACATCTGTTCTAGAACCACAGTAATCTGTGCGACTGTAACTACTCTGTAGTACGGTGCTGCTGTAAGGGAGTATTCATGACAGTCCACGCAACGGTGAGATGAATGGGTACACTAAAATAGCAGCCTTCAGACACCTCAGGCACTGGGATACATGCCCTGCCTGGAGGACTTTACAGTCTAGCCTTAGAAGATGTACTACAATGGGCTGTGATAAAATGGCATGCAGATGCAGAGAAATAAATCAGATTTTCTGACCTGAAGATTTATACCTGCTCTGCTGCGATTGATATTGGAGGAACATGTCATTCTGTGCATCGTGATGAGGTGCTGGTAACTTCTAGTTGGATGGTGAACTGACACGTCTCCAAACACCTTGTCTTGACGGTTGGACTTGATGATCCTTGAGGTCTTTTCCAACCTTAATCATTCTATGATTCTTCTCAAAACACTTATTTTGTGGTGGTGGTATCTCTTCTGCAGAGCTGGAGGAGGAGGAACGGTCACCTGGTGGCCTGAGTCCCTCCACTCCAGCACAGCCCTGGGAAGGCGGTGGGTGAAAGTAGCGTTGAGCACCATCTCTCCCAACACAAGCCTGTATTTCAGTGAGGGCTTTCTCCCCTGAACCCTTGGGGCTGCCTTCAGCTGAAGCTGAGGACTGGAGTGAGCTGGATGGATGGGCTGAGAGGTAGAGATAAATGGCCTTACAGGAAATGCATCAGGAAACTGGAGGAGGTGACCCTTACTGGTGCAGAGATGTGGTGGTGGAAGGAGAGGCTGAGCTCTGCTGTGGCTTAGCTTGTCTTGAAGAAGTGATGAGCTGGGTGTCAAGACCAAGGTGAGGACACAATTGCATACAGGAACTGTGTTGGCATCTTTATACCAAGGAAGGAAGAAGTAATCTGGACTGTTCTGGAATTTCTCTTGTTCTTGGAAGTGATTGTCTCCAGGGTAAACAAGATGATTTCTCAGATCTGGAGAGGAGGTGGGTGGCCAGCTGGAAAACTGTACAATCCACAAGTATAATCACCATGTCTCTGAATTCATGTTGAACTATGGAAACAGAAAGGGAAACACCAGGATGAGGCACCTGCAGGGCCTCTGGAGAAGAAAAAGTTCTTGCCTTACTTCCAGTCACTCAGGTTGTCCTGCAAGACTGAATTCTTCAGCAGTGAAGTGGTTGGTGATGTCCTCTAAACATGAGAAACTCCAGTGCAATTCCCACCTTCCCTGTCTCCATCCATGAGAGTTATACCTTTGAATCTCGAGGAGCTTCACCCACATACACACACTCCTGAGACAGAAGCAGCATCCTCCATCCAGTGATGCCTGAGTTACTGATGTACATCCAAGACACTTAGGATGTGAGATACGGATGAGATTCACTTGTTTTCTTAAAAGTTTACAAATTCTTTTTCACTTACATCTTCAGTGAATCCTACTGTTTCTTCCAAGGAAGGAAATGTTTTGCGTTCCCAGTTCCCTTGGAACGTGCAACCTCGTGTCCCAAACCTACCCACCTGTATCCATCCAAACAGCATATTTGAACCCTCAAACTATTTTTCTCTAAAAAAAGAATTTTTTCAAGAGCATTTTAGTCAACATTTAGAACAAACTGGACCCCTTCTGGCTATCTGTGTTTCTAAATATTGTTAATGATGTCTCAGGAGAAATTAATTTATTTTTAGGATGCGAAAAGCATGCCACTTGTAGGTGGTGGATTTTTTTTTCTAATGGCAGTTTATTAAAAAGGTTGTAAAAATTGATATATATATTTTTTTTTAAGTACAGTCATCAGGAAAAATTGTCAGCTTTTAGGTTTTTTAATTGTTTTCCTGAAACTCCTCACCATTTTTCAGATTTCTTCTTGTAATTCAGTGTGGATCTCTTTTGAGAATTGACCAGGAGAAAAGGAAAACAACAGAGAGTAGCCAAGTTGTTAGGACTGTTAATATTTTTATAAACCAAGAAAAAATGTTTGGAGGAAATATTTGGGAAAACAAACAACAACAAAAAAAAGTAATTTGAATTCCAGCACAATACCGATGGAATATAAGGCATTTTTCCCTCCCCATTTTATCATCAGCTCAGTTGTTTGGTGACCTCTAGAGTGAGCAAAACAGGAGAAAGTTGGAGGCAGAAGGTGCAGAATTTGATCCCAATTAACACACTGGTATCTCAGGCTGGTGAAATTAATGGTAAAGATGCCACGTGGTTGTGCAAGGCTGGAAGAGACAGTAGGATGGGTTGTGGAAGGAAGGAAGGGATGAGGAAGGTGGATGGTTTGTCTCCTTAGATGGGAGGAATGGGGGGCATTGGAGTGAGAGGGCAATGGAGCTCCTGCCCGGAACAACACATAAAACATGCAAGGGAAAAAGAGCTTTTGGTGCATTAAGATCCAGGAATGTGGATCCAACAGTCACAAAGTGTGGCTGGTCCTGATGCCAGTCAACACTTACGTTTGAAAAATGTTTTCTGAGAGTTTCAGTCAATGTAGGAACTTCTCAAGCTGTTCTGCAACCAGGAGGGGTCCAGAGGCGCCTGGCTTGTCCTGTGGATGTCCCCACCAGCTTTCCCCTACCACACATTAGACTGCCGTCCCTCTGCCCAACACAGCTCCCCTCCCCTTGGCCCCATGGTGCCCTGGATGGGCAAGAAACAGCCAGGCTGTGCCTAATTTCTAGCAGTTGTCTGGTCGGCCACCAAAGGTTGGTTGGCCAGGCGGCAGCTGCCAAAGAGAGGTGGTAGACAGTGGCCAGAGAGGTGGGAGATGCCCCATCCCTGGAAACGTTCCAGGTCAGGTTGGATGGGGCTCTGAGCAACCTGATCTAGTTGAAGATGTCCCTGCCCATGGCAGGGGGGTTGGATTAGGTGACACTTAAATGTCCCTTCCAACCCAAACCATTCTACGATTCTATGACATGTTCACCTGTTCTTCTCTCTCCTAATCATCAACCACTGTGAAATTTGCAGGAAGGAAATGATGACCTCTCCTTCAAATTTGGCTGAAATGGGTTTTCCGAGGACGGAGAGGCAGGGAATGATGGAGGGATGGAGAGAAGGTTAAAGAGGTTTCTCTGTGTTGTGACAGTTCATGATAGTGATGACAGATCCTTTGGGGTCTCTTCTTGGGAGGCTCAGCAACTTTCTGAAGTTTGAGTCCCACCAGTTTCTTATACAGTTTCAATGACTCAATTCCACGTGTGAATTCACAGGGGCACGGAAAGATTTCAGATGCAGTGAGATGAGTAAAGATGATCTTTTGTTCAAATTGCTGAGGCAGCTGATGGCCCCCCAAATTGTCCACATGATAAACCATCAGTCCAGAGATGTCCCAACACTGGTTTGCAGTGTGCGTCTTGCACAGAGCCTTCAGCCTTCTGCTTTTGGGGAGGATTGCAGGGATCAAAGTACCCCAAAAGAAATAATTGCATGCTCTGGTATCCAAAAAAGCATCCGTTTTCTTTTGAATGAGTCCATTGCATCATTTTTCTTATGAATGAGTCCATTGCAAATGCTTGTGTGCATGTTTACAGCGTGGGGAGTACCCACCAGATACTTGTCCAGATTAATATTTTCTGGGCAAATATTGCAGCACAATAGTAAATGAAACTGCTTACAAGTGAAGGCTGACCTTTGCAAGTTGTTCTGAAAACCTGAGAAAAGGGAAAGGTTTTTTTCTCAGCATTTCAGAGCATGACATTCAGATGATTTTTTTTTCTCTTCAATGTTGTTTCTCCAGAGCATTCATTTTTAAGTTTACCCAAATTTATTTATATTGTAAAAAGTATTGGTTTTATTTTAAGTAAGACCACTTTGAGAGCTAAATGAAATCTTTATTTACTTTCTTGTCTGAAAAAAAAAAAAAACAAAAAACCTCAGAGACAATACCATTTTGTCCTAAATCAAATTTTGTGGGGCACTTTGTTTTTCCTTTTTCTTTTGATCCTTCCAGAGAACTGAAAAACAAATAAACTGTTTTTCACAGTGTAAGTTATCCTGCAACATAACGAGCCAAAGGGAAGGGCTCCCCTAGTCTCCATGAAGAGGAAATCTAGTATTATTCTTCCTCTAGTGTGACTGGAAGCAGAGAAAATGCAAAAAAACCTCCTTCCTCCTTTTTATCACACCAATGCTTAGGAATTTGTGTCCTCTACCCCCACTCCCAGTTAATGCTTTAGAAGAGGTGCAGTGATTAGCCTGGTCCTTTTCATCAGCACTAAATTAAAGATTAGAAAGCAGCTGTTAAACGATGAGTTTTTCTGTTGTTTTTCATGTCCTCAAACCCCAGCAAACCGAATTGATCACTGTCAGCTCCGACCCTGGAGGGCACCATACCAGCCAAAGGGCTTTAAAGCAATCCAGGATTCTTATTTAATCTTGTGAAAACACATTTATTATAAAGAATCAATTACCATTTAGTTGAAAGATGGTTAAGGCACCAGCTTTGATATTAATGACACATGCTGAGATCTTGGCTGTGCTTATCGTTTCTTTACTAGTGGAGCTCTTCTGCAGATAAGAGCAGAATGTTCTGATTTATTTGGATTCGTGTGTAATTCCTCTCTGTCGGGCACTTTATACGCTGTTGGTAAACCCCTTGAAAGCAGAGCTGGGGCAGATTCACCAGGGTTTGCTTTTCGCTTCAGTCCTGCTGCAGCAGCTGGATTTTAACCCTTGGGTGCAGTTGATACAGCCCAATGCAAAGCACCTGGTTAAATCTGGGTGCTCCTGAACTCCCCAGGGACTGTCCGTGTTGAGCATCCACGTCTGAATGGAAACATGCTTCCTTGGGGAACTGGGAGCTTATGGATCAAAAGCTGCAGAAATGGGTGGTTGAGAAGCTGGAAGGATGTAAGAGGTGGAGGATGCGGTTTGAATTCCCTCTGTTTAAAGCAGTGTTGGAAATCAGGTCAATTCCCACAGCTTTCAAGAAGCCCGGAGGATTTCTCAGCCCTTCTAAATAATGGACAATTCCTGGCTTTGTCCTGTGCAGACTGAAGAACCAGATGATGAAGAAGATGAGACTGCTGGGAGGATGGGCAGCCCATCTCCCAGGGCCTTTTGCCTCCAGTGCTGGTATCTCAGCTGCTTCAGAGGCTGGTGGCAAACCCCATGGTGTGCAGAGCTCCTTCATGGCCCTCTTATCCTGCATGGTCATATAGGGCATGACACTGGAGACCTTGAATTGTTGGCTGGTCCCTCCACTTGTGAAGAGAGAAGTGAAGGTTCTCATCATTACATGTTGCTAGAAGACTTGTTTAATTATTCTCAAACTCTACAGAATTGCAAAATGACAATG